>NC_056736.1:753513145-753770645 GCF_019279795.1 Protopterus annectens
GTATCATTCAGGGCAAAGGCAAGATGCTACTCAGGGCTAGGGTCATACCTGCCTAGGCCACATGATCCAAGAGCTCTTCTATGTCTCTTTTCATGTAGACCAGAGAGGTACGTCTCAAGTCATTCACTCCAACACGGACAATGACAGAGTCATATTTGTACTCTTTGTAGAGTGACTTGAGTGTATGCGTTATGTGGCGGATCCTGGCACCCGACAGGCAGCTGACTGTAATTTTCTCCTTGTTCAGCCTGGTGAGTGGGACATCAATGTGCCTGACTATAGAGTCACCTATGACTAAAGTGTTAGGTGCATTTTCTTGCCTTAAGGGCTGTTGCTGGGTGGCACACTGGTATTGTGAGCTATGTGACACTTTGGTTGTGATTGGTGTTTGCTTGCATTTCAGAATTGGAGGCCCTTGTTGCTTGGGCAGGTTACAGTTATGGGCCTCTGCATATGTGGATTTAATGTTGCGATGTGTGGGTGTTGGTGGTGTGGGTTTAGAGGGGCTATGTGTCGCTTGAGGTGTAGTGTGGGTGTTACCCTTCTCCTCTTGACTGTCTAGCACAATCTTGGGTGGAGAGAGCTTTGCTTCCAGTTTGGCTATGTAAGTGCATCTCTCACAAGTTGTAGTGTTGGGTGGTAGGAGGAGAGGGTTGTCTGTGTACATGAGGCAATTGCTGTATTGCCCTAGTATGCCCAGATTCAGCAGGTGGACAGGAGAAATCACTAGAAGCTGACCCTGGTTCAATAGTATTCAGAAAGAACTTATAGCCAGTATAAATTGAATTGCTCTGATGTAAATGTTGCTTTGTAGTAGACATCTTTGTAAGCAGAATGTGTATGCTGAGTTTTCTTGTTCTCCCCTGTCTATGCTGAAGTTCTTTGGGTTCTCCAGTTTCCTTGTACTGTCACTAACTATAAACTGCTTGATTGGTTACTATGAAAATTGTCTGTATATATCACACTTTCCATCTCCTTTGGCCTGGGTCATTAATGAAATAATAAGTAATTCATATAATTAGCAAAGTAATTAAGTAAAGTTAATCACTTCTGCTACCACTAAATGTGTTTTGATCTAAGGACTTTTCACAACAGTATTTTATACAAACCAACAAATCTTTGGCCAAGCATCTCAAGGTAAAATGCAAATATGCAAAAGTAAGCATCATACATAAGCAGGTCCATTTAGTTATGGGTCATTTATTTTATTTATTTTGTTTAACTTTATTTACTGGATAAGTGCACCAGTCCAGCGACCAATTGCAGGCATGACCCAGCCATAGATAAGGCAACATACACAAACTAACTGGTTACAAACAAAAGGACTACACACTAAAATTTACAAATAAATGGATATACAATGCTGAAAAATATTTGAAAAATACTATCAATTATAACATTGTATGTACAATACGTATTACTGGTAAGTAAAATGTTATTTATGGTTACAAATGTTAACTATTACATTTTGTTATTATAATAGCATATATAGTACTGGCAGTACATTTCTAGAATTTACATTGAAATTTTTGGAGGGGAGTATGTCTGGAACATTTAAAGATGAAGAATAAGACGATGTAAGATACATGTAGGAGGCAGAAGAAGAAAAAGAAAACTGAGAGTAAAAGAGTAACACTTAAGTAAGAGAGGTGTGGGGAGCCGTGTCGTGAGGAAGAGCAAAGCAAACTGGAGTAATAGGCTAAGAGCAACTTAGAACTGATTACTGGAAATGGAAATGCTGGAAAAATACAAGAGTGCGATGCAACCAGAGAAGGGCGGAGTAGTGATTAGGCATGAGGAATCTTAATTCAGCACAAAGGCTGAAAGATTTTAAGTGAAAGTTAATCCACTGTCAGAAGTGCAGTAATTAGCCTGCATTCCTTTAACATTTGCATATGATAATGGAGTGAAGGTGCCTGATGAGTTTAGATCAGAGAGCTGAATATGCAGTTTCTCTTCTGATCTTTAGGCAGAATGTTCTAGTTTGCTGGGATGACTTTATTGAAGGATTTTTCATCAATACATTTTTTGAAGTGTGGTCTTACCAGGGGTAATAGCTCTAGTTAAGCAATTTATGTTGTTTATGACAGAAGAAAAATAGCTGTGGCAGTAATTGTGAGCTGGCTGACCTTCTGAAAGGAAATGCAATGATGCTCTTTGCAGGGAGACTGACAAATAAAGTGACAAAGAAACATGGTCAAAATCCATCCATTTTATGGTGTTTAGAAACAGATGGGGAAGACCGAAATGTAAATCAAAGGAGAAGTAAAGTTAGAAGGCATTAGATACATATAGAAATACTGCTCAGGTCACTACTGGCAAAAATCACCTCCATGAGACTCAATGCATGTGCCATCTGATCTTCCTCTAGATTCCATGCCTTCCATACCCATGTGTACATGGACAGATGTGCTGAATCCTGGCTCTAATGCAAAGCACTGCTCAGAGGAACCTAGAGCATGTTATACTCCCACACAATATTGTGTTTGTTAGAGTCTCCATCAGGTGTCACTACATTTGCAGACTTTCACCTCCTGCCCCTATCCAGGGAGAGTGAGCCAGTCTTGGCTGTGCATTTTCAGTCCCCACCTTCCTCAGCTCCACATAATCCTGGCTGTTATCCAAGACCAGGCTGGTTGGGTTCAAGACAGGACTTTATCACTCTATGCCATTAAGCTGGTTCCATTTCAAACAAATTAACTTCAGATGTTGGTAGACTACAACAAAAATGGAAATTGGTGTCCATTTGGCATAATGGTTAAGGTCTTTACCTCCCATGCACAAGGTGCACTGTTCAGTCCTGACCTCTGACCAACTGTCTGTATGGAGCTTGCATGTTCTTGCTGTGTTTCTATGGGGATCTTGCCACCACCCAAAACACGGCAAGTGGTTCCACCTCAAAACTGATGATGATGGTAGACTTTGTGCTGTTTTAAGTTCTAAAAGCCACACTCTCCAATCTCCTTGGCCAGAATTCAGCAAATGAGATCCACTTCTAAACCTTGGCTGCTAAAGAAGCAATAGAAAAATATATATCTGCATTACTAGATGACAGCTTCTGTTGTGTTCTAATAATCACAGCTCATATGTCTTCAGACAGCACATCCACACTCAGCCACCGGTAAGCAAGCTGAAAACATTACCTTTTATGACTTACCCCATATGATGCAAGCTTCTTAATGTTATCTGCTTCCCAGTCATTGACGAAATTATGGTACATAACGGCATAAGGCTGAAGACTTATGATCTCTTTTCCTATTGGCTGTAGGATCAGATAGGGGCTGTCGTTGGTCTCATATGAACAGTAAAGTTTTGGATCTTGATAGTGTGTGACCTACAACAAAACAGAATGAAAGGAAGGATGTACAAAGTCTTCAATCAGGATGCTATAAAATATCTAATACCTCCCTTAGTACTGTTAGCGCTAATTACTTAGCAAGAGCTGGCTTCACAAAATCACACAGAATGACAGATTAGCATGAGTTTAATTACAGAGTTTAGTGAAATCACCCTGAAACATGTGTTAAAGCCCAGAAAGGGTTTTATTTGTTGAAAAAATAGTATATTGTCTGCATACTTAATTATGCTGATATGGGCTCGGTCATAGGATAAGTTGTTTATAAATAATGAAACAGCAAGGGCCAATAAGTGATTACTGTGGTACTCCAATACTGAATGTACCTATTAGACAGGGCTTACATTCCCAAACATCAAAAAAAAAAAAAAAAAAAAAAAAATTCAAAAATGTTGATCTAAAAACAAATGAGACTATAAATATAAAAAGAAAATTATGCAGAGGGCAAGCCTAGTCTGTACTACCCATACATCCTGCAAATTATATATATATATATCTTCCCCAAGATTACACAACAATAGGGAAAAGGCAAATTCCCACTCTCCATGCAAAGCGATTTTGCACTTACAGATGCACACACATTGGCAAACCAAACAGTAGTGTGTGAGGAATGTTCACTATTCTGAATGTTTGATATTAGTGACTGGATCCAAACAGTAGTGTGTATGGAATGTTCACTATTCTGAATGTTTGATATTAGTGACTGCAATCCAGACATGATATTTTTGCGTACCTGGAAGGTTCTGCTTTCCAGATAACTTTTAAACCACTGGAAGCTAGTTAGTCCAAAACTGAGATTGTGTAGTTTGCTAAGCAGAAGGGTATGATTTACAGCTTGAAATGCTCTTATCAAGTCTACAAAGAGATTGCTTATGTTCCATTGAAGGAAGGGGGATGTGGATACATGATTCAGGGACCAACATCAGGCTCCCCAAGTATCCGATGGGTGGTTCATAAGTTCATAGGTTCATAGGTTCATAGGTTGGTACTAGGCTATCAGCCCAAGGGCCTATACAAGCCTAGCCATAACAATTCCCTGGCTATTTCTTCCCACATTATTTACTTTCCTGGACCCCTGTCTAGCAGGGCGACTGACGTGATCCCTGGGGTGAATTTCCTTTCTCCCATCCAATCGTCAAGGTTCCTCTTGAAGAGGTCCAAAGAGGCACTCTGCTTGACATGTATCTTGGGTCTTCATAGTCTTCATAGTAGGTGTGTGCAGGACATTTTGAGACTCCATAATGATGTGGATTACCCCCCCCCCCATTGTGGGAGTATTAAACCATAACACCTGCTAGTGAGGGCAAAAAATTCCCCATGGCTGCCTATGTGACAACCCCTCTCAAGACAGCTCGCAACCTGTTATTAGGTGAAATCCCTGGATAAAGGGAATGAATATGTTTGATTGAGGAAGAAATGTGATGGTTGGCAGGGATACGGGAAAAAGTTACATGGGAAAGAAAGAAAAAAAATTATATTTATTACTGATACTAAAGGACAGCCTCTGATAATACAGCCTCTCTACAGGAGAGTAACACACCTTGGATATTTATTACTGATACTAAAGGACAGCCTCTGATAATACAGCCTCTCTACAAGAGAATAACAGACCTTGGCTGTAGTGAGGTTTGGTTTAAAAAAACTCTCTTTGGAATTAATGAAAATAAAAGTAAAGTTTACATATATCCTGTGCAGAGGTTTCACAATGTCAGTAAATCAAACTCGTAACCAATCTCTGTTGGAAAAACCTGCTTCTGGACTGCCACAGCTAAATCTGTCTATACAGGTAAATAATGCCTGCCCCTTATGTTAATTTGACCATATATCTCATTTCCTCTCTGCTTTCACTGGCTTGTGTGAATAAGCACTAAATTACAATTTTGTGAAATCACTCCCCTTCAGCTATTTAAATTCATTGGCCATCCTACTGTATTCCATAGTACCAGAATAAAAAAGTGACCACCCCATTTCAAGTCTATCTTGCTGTTTTAAAAATAGTGACCCTCCACTAAAACTTAACTTTTAGACAGGTAAAACTTAAGTTACCTACTTTCACATTTAACTCCTCTAGTGCACTCTGCAGTGTTTAGGGTAAACCATTTTTTTCATCTTACCTTTAAGCATCTATTGCAAGACCACCAGTAACTGGAGAGCACACATTCTGCCTCTCAGTGGTCATCTTGGGATTAGTGCTGCTGTTTTCTCCTGGTGACAGAAGGAGTGCAGTTATATTATTTCCTGGAGACTGCTGATCACCAGAAAACTTAATTACTGCTTTATAGGTAACAGCTTGGAATCTGTGCTTATACTCTGATCCTGGTGAGAGTAGGAGCAGAGTGCATTGATTCCTGATTTTTTTCTAGTTGGAGAGTGAGTGTCTCTGCCTAACGTACCTGATTCATCTGGTTGTTATTTGAGGCATCTACCAGAAAAAGACTACAAGCCTGTAGGCCCTTGCATCATCTGGGACAAGACTGTGGATCACCAAACAGGCTGTGGCCTGCTTCTCTTCTTGGGATTGGTGCTAACATTTTGCTTCTGGTGACAGAAGAAACAAAGGAGCATTGTATCCCAACAGAGTGAAGCTGTGCTGAGACCAGCATTAGTAGTAGCCAGGCAGTAGCCATTCATGTGACTCGCACTTTTCATCATTCTTGACAAACAAATTCTTTATTTTTCAGTAAGTACTGCTTGATTTCTTTCTAACTTCAGAATAGCTGCCTAAATACTTCATCCTTAAATTTTCATGGTCTACGATTTGGTTTCCCCTCGAGTGTTTGGCAGTGCTCTGTGCAGACTCAGACACTTTGAGTGACATTTTTCCTGTAAAAGGTTTCATTACGTAATACAGTGAGCTCATATCCAGGCATGTCTAAAGGTCAGTTCCCTGTGTTTTCTCCTGTCAACCTGGTGAACTTGGACATCCTGAGGCAGTGTAGCAACTGCTTTATGTACACAGACAACCCTCTCCTCTTACCTCCCAACACTATGACTTGTGATTGGCAGTAGAGTTTTACATGCTGGCTTGCTGGGCCTAACGCACAGCCTTCAAAAAAGGAACGCCCATTCATGCATGTCTTCACACAGAACACGCTCTAACTGAGAATCGAACGGGCAACGTCTAACTGTGAGGCGACAACGCTACCGCAGCACCACCTATATATATATAGCCAAACTGGAAGCCAAGCACTCTCCAGCCAAGACTGGATTAGCCAGTCAAGAGAAGGATAACACCTGCACCACACCCCATTCAACACATAGCCCTCCATAACATACATCACCACAACTCTCACATAGTAACACAAAACACACACTTTCACATAGGCTCTCAGTAAAAATTTTCCCAAACAACAGAGACCTCTGGGGCAGAAATGCAAACAACCACCACATCCCAGCACAAACCATGAGACACATAGCTCACATAAACAGTGTGCCACTCAACCAAAGCCCATAAGGCAAAACAACTTACCCAATACACTAGTCATAGGTGACTCAATAGTAAGGCAGACAGATGTCCCACTCACTAGGTTGAATAAGGAGAAAGTTACGGACAGCTGCCTGTCGGGTGTCTAGATCCACCACATAACGCATGCACTTAAGTCACTCCACAACAGGTACAAATATGACTTTGCCATTGACCATGTTGGTGTGAAGGACCTGAGATGTACCTCCCTGGACTACATGAAAAGAGACATAGAGGAACTCTCTGATCTTGTAGCCCAGGCAGGTTTGACCCTAGCTCTGAGTAGCATCCTACCGTCACCCAGAATGATACCACAGTACAAGCAGAAAGTGACTGACTTCAACAATTGGCTAAGTTTCTGGTGACATTCTAAGGGGATCCAGTATCTGTCTGCCTGGGATGACATGATCGACAGCCCTCGATGCTTCACCAGAGATGGCCTGCACCTGTCGCCCCAGGGATTCTGTATACTGGCCAAGACTCTTGCCACCCCTATAGTGCCTTTTTTAGGCAATGTCCTAAAGACAAAATTGCCACTATAACAGCTACAAGCAAACAAAATCTGAGGGTTATGCTACTCAAAGTTAGAAGTCTAAATCTCAAAATGCACTCACTCGAAGCACTCCTTAAAATGGAGAACATCGACAACTGTGTAGTGACCAACACCTGGTTCAAGGCTCCGGAGAGCACCCCAGCACTACCTGGCTATAATTCATACCACACCTTTTGGCCCCTAAACCTCGAACGAAGCACTAAAGGCGGTGGTGTCTCCATATTCATAAAGGATATGCACACCTCCAGACTAGTAACCCAACATAACACATCAGAGATACTTCAGCTGCAACTAACATTGGGTAAAACTGCAATCCAGATTGTAGCCTGCTATAGATCCCCCAACATGTCCCAAGACTCCCAATCCATATTAGGATACAACCTAATAGCCTTATACTGGGAGACTTTAACTACACCTCCATTAACTGGGAAAATTACTCATGTACCAACACACTTGCTCGACGTTTTCTGGAATTCATTAATTCCAATGCCCTGGACCAACTCATTTTTACCCCCACCAGGGGTAGAAACATCCTTGACCTGGTCATTACTAACATGGGTGACCATTGCTCTACATCAGTAATCAACTCCTCCCTGGTCAGATCTGACCACAAGCTAATCATCATGGATATCCACATCCCACCCTCACCCCCCCTAAAGGAAATCACCATAAAAAGCATCTTCAAAGCCAATTTTGGGCTTTTAAAAACAGAGGTGGCTAACTTCACGACACCCATGCAAATGGAAAATAGGTGCATGACTGTTGAATCATACACCAATGCACTGTATGAGCACATACACAAGTGTATGGAATGGGCAATACCAAATAGAACCAAGACACTCTCCGCCAAAAAAAGGAAGCCAATCTGGTGGTCCCCCACCATAAACAAACTCTACAACAGAAGGAAAATACTGTTGCAGAAAAGGGTGAAGTCCCAAGACTGGAAAAACTCCTTTGTTAGCCTCAGCAAAAAACTGAGATCCATAGCCAAATCCTCTAAAGCTAGCTATGAAAACAAAATTGCTGCAGATTCTAAAGACAACCACAAGGCATTCTATAGTTATGTCATGAATCTACATGGTAAGTCTCAGATCTGCTCTGAGTTACAGCACAATGGCAATACATATACAGAACCAACTGATATTGCCAACATATTGGCCGACAGGTTCAGTGCGAACTTTACCCCCCTTTCACCCCCTAAAGGGCCTATCACAATACTTGAGGAATGCCAAGCCCCTATTATCATGGCTACACAAGTAAGAATCACATTGTCCAAAGCCAAGAATACAGCTTTCATTGGACCTGATAATATCCCTGGCTGTGTTCTACATGAATTACAAAGTGAACTGGCACCACATCTGAGTACCCTGTTCAATCACAGCCTCATTTCAGGCTTTGCTCCTACCAAATGGTGCAATGCTATGGTCATCCCACTTTACAAAGGGGAAGTGACTACAGACCCTGGGAACTACCACCCCATTAGCCTGATAAGTCTGATATGTAAGGCTATGGAGCGCATCATCATAGACCTTATAAATAAGGACATTGGGAATCTAAGAACTCTGGACCCCATGCAGTATGCATTTGTAAAAGGTAGATCATGCCTGCTCAGCCTGATAGACTTCTTTGAGTCTGTCACCAGAGCTGTGGATGAGGGCAAGGTAGTTCGCACAGCCTACCTAGATCTTGCCAAGGCCTTCAACACCATCCCTCACTCAGGAATCACAGAGAGACCCAGTAAACTAGGCATAAAACCCTATGTAATAAGACAGGTTGCCAACTGGCTCACTGATAGAACCAATCCTGTGAAAGTAGCGGACTCCAGATCTGACTACCGACCAGTTACAAGTGGTGTTCCACAGGGATCGGTCCTAGGTCCTCTCCTGTTTAGCATCTACTTCTCTGAAGTTCAAGTCAACACAAAGGGACTCTGTCTGAGCAAGTTCACAGATGATTGCAAACTGGGAGCCATTACTGATTCTCCAGATGATGTAGACATTCTACAAAAAGGCCTCACTGACACTAGTGACTGGTGGCAGAACCATGGCCTTAAACTCAATGCCAAAAAGTGCATTGTCATTCCCTTTGGGAAAAATTTGGTGCCCATGAATGACCTCATAGGTGGTAGACCACTAAACACCAAAGGTGTGATAAGAGACCGGGGGCACAGGTTGACAGCAACCTCTCCTTTGATAACCACATTGCCACTGTAGTCAGAAAGTCCTTCTATGTGGCACATCTCATTACAAAAGGTTTCTCATCCAGGAAGAAAGAGGTCATAATCCCTCACTACTCGTCCCTCATTAGACCTATTATAGAATACAACGCCCCATTTGGTATGTACCTCACTAGACACCTACAATAACTGGAAAGGCCACAAAAATACCTCACTAAAAGGATCTTAGGCCTTAGACACATGCCCTATATGGACAGACTCAAAAATGTCCAGCTATACTCTGTCTCTTATCGCCTACTTAGAGATGATCTCTTCTTGACTTACGAAGCCATGTGTGACCCAGAGCTGCTAGATATGGTACACCTAAAGAAATCCCAATCCCTCCATGCCACATGCTCTAGGGACCTTAACCTCATTACCACAATAAACAGAACATGCCGGAGGGACAGGTTCCTAACCCACAGACTTTTCATACTCTGGAACAAACTTCCCATTCACATCAAGCAGAGCACTTCACTGGCCCTCTTTAAGAGAAATCTTGACGAGTGGGTAGACAATCGGAAGTTCACCCCGGCTATCACTTTAGTGGCCCTGTTTGACAGGGACACTGGGAAATAACTTTGGGTGACATGATGCTAGGGAATCTTCTTGGGCTAGGCTTATATAGGCTCCAGGGGCGTTAGTCTAGTACACACCTATGAACCTATGAAACTATAAATGTAACAAGCCTACTTAAATACTCCATATCATTTGTGCGGACTCATGCTTTTACAAACATAAAGCTATAGCAATCACAGTGTAACACAAAAGTATTTAAAAGGCAGGTTTACAATAGATTTCAGGAAAGATTGTTGTTTTTTAATAATAATGTAGTCTAGCCTTGATGGATAGTGCTATATTGTATTAGCAAACTTCATTCTGTAGTCTCAGATTTGATTCCCTTGGTTACCAGTGTATCGTGTATGATTTCAAGTAATTCATTAATCAGTTGATGTTTTTATTTTGGTTTTGAAAAGAAGACCTTCTGCTTAGTGGAATCACAATATAAAGAAATTAATAAAAATGCAACTGAAAATGTTAGTTATTTTTCAACATCATTAAAGTAAGCTTTTGTCTTCTGAAAGATGCAAAATATATATATATATATATATATATATATATATATATATATATATATATATATGTCTATGGGTTCCGGACATTTGCTCGAATGAGCAAACGTCCGAAACCCAAACGGCCAGGCATACTTACGTGAAAGTGCTTTTCACAGAAGAAGCACTTTTGCATAAGTATGCCTGTTGCCGAGGCTGTGCTATGGTGCGGGTAAGGGAAAATTCCCTTTTCCCCACTGTAGTGCAGTCTCGGAGTGAGAATATTAAAGTAAGCGGGGTGTGGGGGGGCACAGCCCCCCACATGGGGAGGTGCAAAGGGGCGAAGCCCCCCTGGTAAAATGTTAATGTAGTGGGATTTTTTTTTGTAACACGCTTTAACAAAAGCGTTTTTTTGATAAAAGCACTTTCGTTAAAGTGTGTTCGGTTGTTATGGATTCAGACGTTTGCTTATTCGAGCAAACGTCCTAGATCCATATATATATATATATATATATATATATATATATATATATATATATATATATATAGGGTTCCCTATCAGAAGCCTGAAACACTATAAGCTTGAAAATCAAAATCCTGAAACCAAAAGCCTGAAAACTCAAAATCCTGAAAACCCAAAATCCTGAAACTCAAAATCCTGAAAACACAAATAATGCTAATATGCCAATACAAAGACACTAATATCTACCGACTGACCTTGACCCTAACCCTAACCCTAAGGTCCGTCACTATCGCACACTCACCTGACCCGCTCTCTAACCCTAACTCACTTAAACCGCCCCTAACCCTAATTTTTGTCACTATTGCATACATGCCTAACCTGCGCCCTAACCCTAACTCACTTAAACCGCCCCTAACCCTAACATAAAACCAACCGCACACTTACCTGAACCCAACGCATGACCTAACACCACAGGGCTAACAATAGCAAAGCCACAATGACGTCAATATGTCTATTTTGTGTTTTCAGGATTTTGAGTTTCAGGATTTTGGGTTTTCAGGCTTTTGGTTTCAGGATTTTGATTTTCAAGCTTATAGTGTTTCAGGCTTCTGATAGGGAACCATATATGTATATATATATATATATATATATATATATATATATATATATATATATGTGTATGGTTATTTTGGTTTTGAAAAGAAGACCTTGTGCTTAGTGGAATCACAATATAAAGAAATTAATAAAAATGCAACTGAAAATGTTAGTTATTTTTCAACATCATTAAAGTAAGCTTTTGTCTTCTGAAAGATGCAATATATATATATATATATATATATATATATATATATATATATATATATATGGGTTCCGGACATTTGCTCGAATGAGCAAACGTCCGAAACCCAAATGGCTGTGCCCTCCACAGAACTAACCAATTACCGCCCCATAGCTATTCTCTCTCCACTCTCCAAAATACTAGAGAGATGCATACACTCTCAGGTCTCAGACTACCTCCTTACTAACAACCTCCTTTCCAGTACTCAGCATGGTTTCTGACCAAACCATAGCACCACCACTGCCTTACTCTCCTTTACTAACACTATCCTTCAGCATAAAAACAATGGCTATCTCTCCTCTGCTACTTTCCTAGACCTATCTAAAGCATTTGACATGGTCCCACACAAACAACTTATCTCTGTCCTCAATAACCTATCCTTCTCACAATCGGTCACCAACTAGTTTCAGAGTTACCTGTCTGACCGCCTACAATCCGTTGTATGGCAGAATGACATATCTCCCCAACTACCTGTCTCCATAGGGGTTCCCCAAGGATCCATCCTTGGATCCCTACTCTTCTCTGTTTACACCAATAATCTAGCCTCTGCCACCAAACATGGCACACTCATACAATACGATGACTCGACCATCATCTGCTCAGCCCAGTCCCTACCAAAACTGCAAAAAGTCACACAGGAAGCCTTTTCCTCTGTTGAAACATGGTTATCCGATGCCCGATTAATACTCAACCCAAACAAAACTAAACTAATCATCTTCCAACCCACCAAACATACTCAAAACAACTCTCACTTTAACATCACGGCAAAAGACAGCACCACTATATAACCAACTGAACACACCAAATTGCTAGGAGTGGAAATAGACAATAAACTAAAATTTGACATTCACATATCCATGACTATAAAAAAAGTCCACAAAAAACTAGGAGCATTATACAGAAATAAGCAATTTCTCACCAAAGTAGCAAAGATTTCAATAGCAAATTCCCACCTTATCTCCACCCTACTTTATGCCTCTCCAATATATACCAACCTAAGGCAATGTGATCTAAACAAGCTAGAGACCTGCTACAACAAAATCACCAAATTCGCCACAGGGGCATCCTACCATAGTCACCACTGTCTCTCACTTGCTGAACTGGGCTGGCTTGAACTCCCTCACCTCCTTCAGTGGTATCAACTCTCACTCGCCCACAAACTAGTAAACCATCCACTAAATGTCCCATCCCTCCAGAATCTACTCCAACCCTATCACACCACCAGACCACTAAGATCCAGCAGCAAAAATCACTTGCAGATCACTAAAGCCAATAACTCTGCTGGTGAAGCACTATTCTCTTGCGCCATAGCCAAATTATGGAACTCACTCCCACCCACAATTACCTCCATACCATCATGCACCCACTTCAAAACTTTATTAAAAGCACAACTAAAAACATGCTGGCTATGCCCTTGCAACTCCCACTCTAATATCATCCACCCCATCCAACCACTACCTTTCTTTCCACTCCACTAACTACCTTGATTATAGCAAGCTCAGATGCTCATAAGCCTAGTACTTATACAGCAGGAACTTCTTATTGTAACATTTGTTAATGTCTGTTATGTACTTCACAGATAAAGATTCTAGTTGTATACTGATGTACTATGTTCTTCATCTGTAAATATGTTGTAAGTAATTGCTATGTAAATTGTTAATCACTATGTAATCCAATGTAAATACTGTCTGTTTATTTTAACTGTGGAGCTTTTCTCCCCAGGCCTCCGCTAAAAATGGACCTACGTCCAGTCGGACACTCCCGGTCAACAAATTTAAATAAATAAATATATATATATATATATATATATATATATATATATATATATATAAAATGGTTCCAACCCTTTGAACTTGTATCATATCACATAATGCTGAATGTTTAGATAACTCTGTGTCTGACATTTCATCTTTCTTTAGAATTATTTAACCAAGTTAGTAGATGCAATTGTTTGACACTGCATCTCTATTTTCGCTATCTTTTGTTAACTGGCCAAGTGGGCTGATGAAGAGACCCCTTTCAGCCATAAGCCAACACTGCAGTAGGATAGATGTTAAATTACAGAATTATTTCAATATTGACAAGAAAATCTCACGAGCAAAATGCTATTGTAACTTAAAATGAACAAGAATGCTTAGTGGTATGATCTGTACCTGACAGAGCCGAGGTCTGGGGTCAGTCCTGACCTTTACTTATGTGTAAGGAGATTTGCATATTGTCTTTACGGCTACCCTGATTTTCTTCTACCTCCCAAAACACACTGGTTGATTGGCTACACTATCTTGTCCAGACATAGGTTGTATTTTCTTGCTTATGATGAAATGATTCTGTAACTGAATATTTGTCCTTAAAAACATTGCAGTATAACTTCATGAAAATCACATGAATTACAAACCAAGGAAATCATAAAACCACTTGCACCTTCATGTGGTGCAAAGCCGCTCAGGCCGGAGATGAAGTTGTGGATGCCCATCCACTCATCCAGATTAATCTGGAAAGATGTGAGGGAAGTTTGTTCCAGATATAGGGTTAATGTTGGGTAATAAATCTGTCCCTCCAACATGTTTTATTTATATGCTGTTGGATGTCTAAATCCTTATCTTTAGGTTTAGGGGAGCTGTTTCTTTTTGGAGGTGTAACAGATCAAGGATGGTTGAGTCCGTTATAGAGCGTAAAGAAAGTCATAGATCCCCTTGTAAGTGACAGAGTAGCAGAATATGGTTTCAAGCCTGCGCTGGTGGCTAAGTATCTTTTTTGGGTAGGAAATGGTGGGATCCTTATAGATATACAATGTGTCTAGACAGACGTGTGTCCAAAAGGACACCACACTCCATAACTGGTCTAATTAGACTGCAGTACAGCACAATAATAATGTCTGTCAACCTGCATAAGATACCTTTAGACATCTCTTGTGCTAAACAGAAGTATTTCCTGACTATTAATGCTACATTAAGATCAAAAGGGAGTGAGTTGTCCACCCATGTCCCAAAATCCCCGATTACTGTATCAGTTTGGGAAGGGGTGCTGACTATAAGTTGGAGATGAGAATGTGACGATACTATTTGGTTTTGCATTTAATGTAATCTTTTTCAGTGCATCATTGGTTAGTGAGGATTAGTTCTTTTAGAGATGCTGCCTTATCAAGAGGTGATCAGACAATAACACATAATTTGCAGTCATCAGCAGGCTCTGTTAGCAGCAGGTCTGGATTTGTGGTTATTAAGTATCAAATTGTCTAAAGCCAGTGCAGTGTTTAATTTGACATAAAGTCTGTGTATAGTATAGATGCAATTACCATGTTTTATTTATAGTACAAATTATAATTCTCTAAATAGCGCTCTTTGCTTTAATGTTTTCCTTGCCTCAGTCTAACTATAAATCTAACTAACAGTGCTCTCCTTTCTTTGTACATTTTAGGAAGAAAACCAGTAAGTCTATGGACTGGTTAATATTCCACTCTGATACCACTTTTGGAGGGAAGGTGGGACTGGTTCTAACTGATAGTCTTTCTTTGTGAAAAAGGATGTATGGATATTTCACACATCAAGCCTGTAATTCTGAAATTCTCCAAGCAGACGTGATAACTACTAGGAAGAGAATCTTCCAAGATAAGAACTTGAGGTCACAAGTGGCTGCTGGCTCAAAAGGCTGTCTAACTAGACATTGTAAGACTAAGGTCAAATCCCATGGTGCTACAGGGTCCTTGAAAGGGGGTTTTAAATGCAGAGCGCCTTTAAGAAAAAGTTTGCATAGACAATGAGACATCAAGGAATGGTCATCAAAACCGTTATGAAAGTTTGAAATGGCAGCCAAATGAACCTTAAATGTAGACGTAAAAGCCCCCATTTCAAACAAAGTAGTTAAATATTCCAGACCCTTGTCAACTGATTCTGAGAAAGGGTCTATGTGATTTGCAGTTGCCCAAACTGAAAATATTTTCCATTTGCCAAGACAAAGCTTCCTGCTACATGGTTGATGGGAGACCAGAAGTATCCTTTGCACTGGAGAGGACAGATTATTCTATCTGACAATTATTGGAATTGGAGAAACCAAGCAGTCAGCTTGAGATTTTGAAGACTGGGATGCACCAGATCCTGAAGGTAAGACAGTAGGTCCTGGGCCCTGAGTCCACAGGAAGTGAAACAGATGAGGCCAAAGAAAGGGGAACTAGACTTGATGGGCCAGTACAGTGCAATGAGAATCACTTTGCTTCTCAGCCATTGGGTTTTCCTCAGAAACTGGGGGATCAGTGGAATTGGGGAAAGGCATACAGGAGTCCTGGTGGCCAATCATGAAAAAGTGCATCTCTCGGGGACTCCCCATAAGAGGGGATTAGGGCAAAGTAGCTGCTGCATTTGTGGTTCATGGGAGAAGCCAACAGGTTACAGCAAGGGTGACCCCCATCAACGAAAGTCACGTTGGAGCTCCCTAGGATATGCGTTGCTAACAGAAAGTGGTTGGAAGCGACTGCCCATTGCCAAATCCTTGCAGCTTCCCTACATAGAGGGTAGGACCTGGTTCCCCTTGTTTGTTGATATACCAGACTATGGACATAGGTTTATAAGTTCATAGGTGTTTACTAGGCTAATGGCCCTGGAGCCTTTGCAAGCCTAGCCCATAGGATTACCCTTGCATTGTGCCACCTGACATTAGTTCCCAGTGTCTCTGTTGAGTAGAACCACTGGAGTGATTCTTGGGGCGAAATTTCTATTTCCCATCCACTCATCAAGATTCCTCTTGAAGAGGGCCAGTGAAGTGCTCTGTTTGACATGTTTGTGAAGTCTATTCCATAGCATGGGCAGTCTCTGGGTTATGACATGTTGTCTAATTGAATTGCAATTGTCCCCGAAGGAAGTACAGCCTGGAATGCTTGCAACACTAAAAGCACTGCCCTCAATTCAAGGACGTTGATGTGCAAATTGGCCTTTTATGGGGACAAAGTGCCTTGAACAGTCTTTCCCAGAAAATGCCTCCTCTCACCCTGTGAAGTGTCCGTGGTTACTATGGCCTTGGCGTGAGAGGGGGAAAAGGAATGACCCCATAGTGTCTATTCTGGTCTCATCCACCAAGATAAATCCTTTTTGAAGTGATTTGTTATCAAGACTGGATGAGACATGGGGTGCGTTAGAAGTGACCATCGAGATGCCAAGAGTCATTGACGCAGCCTCATGCAATACCTCACTAGGGGAACTAATGTTATTGTTGCTGCCATGGATCCCAGAGCTTGTAGTACCAGATGAGCAGGAACTCTGTTTTGGGAAATGATTACCTGAAGTTGTGTTCTGATTTTCAACAGTCTGTAGAGAGGAAGAGAGGCTACACAGGATACTGTACTTAACCTTGCTCCAATGAACTCCAGATCCTGTGAGGGAGTCAATTGTGATTTTTCTTTGTGGACTGAAATGCCTAGTGTTTCGGCAAGATGTAGAGCAAAGTCTATGGCATAAAGTAGTAGATGCCTGGAGGCAGCTGTGAGGAGCTAATCATCTAGATATGGAAACACGTGGAATCCCTGTAGTCTCAAATGAGCTGCTATGACTGCCATGCATTTGGTGAACACCCTGGGGGGGGGGTGCGACCGAAGGGCAGTGCTTGAAATTGGTAATGACTTGCTCCTAGCTGGAAGTGGAGACACCTTCTGGAGCATTTGTCCATTTTTTGTAGTAATACGTATCCTGAAGCTCTATAGAGCACATCCAATCATCTTTCTCTAGAAAGGGAAGGATTGACTGAACAGTGACCATCTGGAATTTTGTCTGGTGTACAAATTTGTTCAATAGGCTGAGATTCAAGATTGGTCTCCAGTCCTCTGTCTATTTTGGCACTAAAAAGAATCTTGAGTAGAATCCAGATACTATTTGGTCTAGCGGGTCTACTTGGAAGACTTTTTTAAAGCAGCTTTTTGAATCTCTAATACTACTAGATCCCTCTGACTGGGTGGAACATCGGGGATTCACTATTGGGATTTTGGGCAAAGACTGAAGGAAATATGGTAACCACTGGTAATTATTTTCTGCACCCAGGTATCCTGAGGTTATTGTAAGCCAGGCTGAATGGTGCAGAGAGAATCTTCCCCTGACTGCTTTCAGAGGTAAGTAATCAGGTCTCCATTCAGGAGGGCTGATAGGGTTGTCCGAGAAAGGAATCTCTGAAGCCCTGGTTACATGGATCCCCTCTGCCATGGGAGAGGCGTCGTCTAGAAGAATTCCCCCCTCTGCCCCAGGAGAAATAGTAACCACATGTGTCCCAAAAAGGCCCGTGGGTCTTCTTGAACCACATTTTCCCACTCCTCTGATTCCTGGAGTAAGGTTGTTGTGGAACAGAAAAACAAACACCCACAGCAGAAAGGATCTTTCCATTTGTTTCACACCTGGCTAGTGTGCCTCTGACTTTTGGGCCAAACAAGGAAGTACCATCAACAGCAGCATTGATAAAGGAAGACTTAAAGGGTTCCATGAAATCACACAAGGGCATCCAGGCATGATGTCTAATAGCAACATCAGTATCCACTGGTCTAGATGTCCCTTCGGCTGTATGAGTAATAAGTTGCATGGACAAATTTAAGATCGACTCCAGGGTGGGAAGCTGAGAGGCTACTTTATCTCAAACCCCGTCGGATACTGCTCTTGCAAGGGTGTGCGAAATCTCAGTTATCAAATCACTTTGGAGTCTGGTAAAGTGTGCCAAGACGTTCAAGGACCAAATAGCAAAGGTCGATGATGCAAAGACCCGCTTCCCAAATCTATCCATCATCCAAGACTCTTGGTTAGGAGGATGGATAGTTGAACTCTCGTTGGTGAGTTCCTTTTTGGTGGCCGCTGCCACCACCATGGCATACACTACTAGACCCTTTCATGAATGGGGCTGACCCTCCGTGGCTGAAATAATCGTATTTGGTCTCTGGGGAATAGGGTCTATGGAGTAAGGAGCCTTCCATGCTTGCTGAATGCTCAACTTAATTAGGTCATCAACAGGTGAGGTCACCCAAGAAGTAGAAGAGTGGGCACAAAAAGATTGCAAGAACACAGACTCCTCAAAGGATGGGTTTGATGGCTTCCAATAGCCCCTCTGTTTTAATATTTCTAGAATGTCTCCAAAGGAGGCATCTTCCACGGGTGACCATGTGGACCCTTCCCCTTCATGGTAATTTGTAACTTCAGTGAAAGATTCTTCAGGAGAACCCAGGTGCTTCCTCTTGCATGTCCTGTTATGAGGTGGGTCCACAGGGGGAGCTTCTGAGGAGGACTCCAAAGGGGGGGGACCCTGAACTGGGGTGTCTTGCAGCTCTTGTGCCCACTGTGCTAATATAGCAGATTGTGACAGCTGTGAACCAGAGGAAACAAAAATATGGCACTCTAATGAGGATGAAACCAGCTGGGAGCCTGCTGAGGCCAAAGCGCTCTCCATAATCTGGAAGGCAGGCCCACCTGAAGAGGGATAGGAGCCCAGAACCAAGAAAGACAACCTTGGAACCAGGGTCACACCCCTCTCCGACAAGCCGCCACCCAGAGTAGGAGCTGAGAGAGGGCTCAAAACTGCCATGGCCCTCATAGCCATAAATGGCACCATGGAAATAACCAGAACCAGTCCAAGATTCTCGGAGCTGACAGCCAAACCTCAGTCTTGGGTGTGCAATGGATCTAAAGGAGCCGAAGACCACAGAGTCAACTCCAGTACTGAGGTGTGATCCACCATTGGCACTGAGGTAACTGGCACTGGGAGCATCGAAGTGGGGGACTCCAAGCCCTGAAATGAGGTTGAAGGAGGATAAACTGGTGGATTCCTTGGAGAATAACCCTCAGCTCCAGTTGAGAGAGTAGTTTGTGATGGTGCAGGGAGGCCTCTGTCTGCCAAAAGCTGATCCACTAATCTGACTATGTCCAATTCTGATAGACTCCTGGAGGAATGGATTGATATTCCTGAAGGGGACTCAAGCCTATCTAGAAAGGGGCTTAGTTGTTGACCCAAAAAGGGGTCCACTAAAGCAGAATATCTAGTCCTGGGATAACTGGCAGATCGACTTTCAGCACCATAGGTTGATATATAGATGGAATTGTAAAACTGAATGAGAGGACAATGGAGGTTGAACAGAAACTATTGTCAGTGCCAAAGAGGTCATGGGCACCGAATTAGTGGCTGGTGCGGAAGAGATTTAGTCTGAGCCGGTTCAATGACTTTGGCACCAAGGAGGACTTGCTTGGTTTTGGTGCCATAGGTGAAGTTATTGTCAATTTCAGTACCATGGCTTTAGGTTCTGAAGAAACTGTTGGAACCTGTGGTTTTTGCACCTTAGTTTCATGTGCCATAGGGGAGGTCAGCACAGACTGGCTTCTTTTCTTTACTTCAGGTTTAGGAGATTTTGAAGTCCCCACCTTAGATAGGGCTTCCATAAAGGGACATTTCAATAAACCTTTCAAAATAAGTCTGTTGCATCTTTCAGCTAAAGTACAGGTGCTAAAGCCCTGACAAATAGTACACATCAAGTCCAAGTGAGGGGCATCCAAACAATGCCTGCAGAAAAGATGCCCATCAGAATTGGGCATCTTTCTGCCACAGTCTTGACACTGCTTAAATCCAGATGTCCCCTTTTGCTTCTCTGCCATATTGAAAGGTTATTTTGGTCACTAATATACACACGCACACACTCTCACACAACAGAGAGGAAGGTCAGGAAAGGAATAGTTTGTTTTTGTTTTTTTAAAATATACCAACAATGGTATAAGAAAATACCCAAATGGATAGAAGGAGAAAAGGGGAAAAAGAGGAAAAAGGGGGTACCAACAATGGTATAAGAAAATACCCAAATGGATAGAAGGAGAAAAGGGGAAAAAGAGGAAAAAGGGGGTACCAACAATGGTATAAGAAAATACCCAAATGGATAGAAGGAGAAAAGGGGAAAAAGAGGAAAAAGGGGGTACCAACAATGGTATAAAAGATTACCAATGATAACAGAAGAAAGGAGGAGGCCTGATACCAGCGATGGTAAAAAGAGTTACCTTATAAGGTAAAAAGAAGGCGGGTAGAATCATCAGAAACACAGTCACTCACTTAACAGCAATGTTGCAAAACTATCTAGCAAAATATTTTAAGCAAAAAAGTTTAGAAAGAAGAAATTTAATGCACTTAGCTGACAGCATTGGCTGATGCATCCAATTTTCTACACAGCAAATGAGATCTGAGGTAATGGGGAGAGAGGCATTGTGGGTAGAGCCTTAGCTTGAGATTTTGCTGGTGCGAGCTATGTATAACAGCCGAATTGGTTCCAAGAGGTCTGAACTCTACCCATCAGTCAAGAATGAATGAAGATTGACAACATCAGATCTACTGTTCTCACATTGCCATGTACCCTTTTAATGGCACATTTGCCACAATTAACATCATATGGCAGCATTGTGCAGTGTCCTGGTTCATATGCCCCTGTCATGTAGGGAGCTGTGTCTGTTCAGTTGTGGTACATACAGGCAGTTCCCTACTGCCAATGGGAGCTAATGGATGTATATGGTGAATGGATGTGCGTCTCCCTGCTGTGTCCTGCAGTATCCCATATTTAACTCAGAAAAGGAGAGCTCTACAAAGTCTTTTTGCATCAAGGTTTCCTCTGATTCAGAGCACTAAAAGGACTTAATTGGTTTCCAGTAATCAAGTCTGCAGTTCTCCATCCTCTGTGGAGAGCAGAGGTCCCCTAGTGACTACTGTGAGAGCCTGGATTCCAGTGAAAGGTTGCAATGCTGTTTTTGATTGGCCAGCTTCAGTGGGGACATTGGATGGAATCTGAATGGCCGGCTTCTGTAGGACAGCAAAGTTACAGACTTTTTAAATAGCTAGAAGCTTGATTAATTTGGTGTGTTTCTGTACTTACAAAGCAGTGATAACCACTTTTAATCCTAATGGGTAATCAACACATGAGACTAGTATAAAACAGATAAGACAATCTCTTTATTCATGTTATAGAAAATATAAATTTCATTGCTTTCCTTGTGTTGGCTTGGTTACAACTCTATGGCTGTTTTACCACTGCACTTTATTTACAGTTAAATCACTGTCTTTTAGTTTACTAATTGCACACTGCCCTTATGGACATGTTGAAACTGGCACTTTTGTTCTGCTGACTCATGTTACTAGAGTAAAGTTCAGTTATTGCATCTTTGCACCATGTGTTGTGTTGTATTGTTTCTCACTATTCATAATATCCAAGATAATAAAACATAGCAAAATCAATCACAAGGGTAGAGTGCCTCAAATAAAGCAACAAAACCACATCTACAGATGAACTCTCTGAGGCACACCATGACAATAAGAAGCTGGCCGTTGTTTGTTGACTATTTATTGAAGAAAAAAAATACATTTATGCACTGGGAACGTTCTGTTGCATAAATTAATTTTTTTCTTCAATAAATAGTCAACGAACAACGGTCATCTTCTTATTGTCGTGGTGTGCCTCAGAGAGTTCATCCGTAGATATCCAAGATAATACTTCAGTGTTACATTTATTATCTCAGTTACTGATTGCATTTTTTGATCACTGGTGCTGTCACATTTCTGTTTCTTACTGATTACTATTGTATTTAAAGCTAATGCTCTACAGTAATGCAGTATCCATCACTGGACTGCCTATCTGACATACGTTTACTGCTAGTGTTGTCTGGTCTACTGAATTGAAATGATTTGCTTTACAGTTAATGCACATGAGAACGATGCTTTACAATTAATGCATGAGAACGATGCTTTACAGTTAATGCGCGAGAGCGATGCTTTACAGTTAATGCACGAGAACGATGCTTCACAGTTAATGCACATGAGAACGATGCTTTACAATTAATGCACAAGAACGATGCTTTACAGTTAATGCACATGAGAATGATACTTTACAGTTAATGCACAAGAGTGATGCTTTACAGTTAATGCATGAGAGTGATGCTTTACAGTTAATGCACGAGAGTGATGCTTTACAGTTAATGCATGAGAGTGATGCTTTACAGTTAATACACATGAGAATGATGCTTTATAGTTAATGCACATGAGAGCGATGCTTTACAGTTAATGCATGAGAACAATGCTTTACAGTTAATGCACATGAGAACGATGCTTTACAGTTAATGCACGAGAATGATGCTTTACAGTTAATGCACATGAGAACGTTGCTTTACAGTTAATGCACAAGGACGATGCTTTACAGTTAATGCACATGAAAATGATGCTTTACAGTTAATGCACATGAGAGTGATGCTTTACAGTTAATGCACAAGAGCGATGCTTTACAGTTAATGCATATGAGAACGATGCTTTACAGTTAATGCAAGAGAATGATGCTTTACAGTTAATGCACATGAGAACGATGCTTTACAGTTAATGCACGAGAATGATGCTTAACAGTTAATGCAGATGAGAACGATGCTTTACAGTTAATGCATGAGAGTGATGCTTTACAGTCAATGCACATGAAAATGATGCTTTACAGGTAATGCATATGAGAGTGATGCTTTACAGTTAATGCACGAGAACGATGCTTTAAAGTTAATGCACATGAGAACAATGCTTTACAGTTAATGCACGAGAACGATGCTTTACAGTTAATGCACATGAGAATGATGCTTTACAGTTAATGCACGAGAGTGATGCTTTACAGTTAATGCATGAGAGTGATGCTTTACAATTAATGCACGAGAGTGATGCTTTACAGTTAATGCATGAGAATGATGCTTTACAGTTAATGCACGAGAGTGATGCTTTACAGTTAATGCATGAGAGTGATGCTTTACAGTTAATGCACATAAGAACGATGCTTTACAGTTAATGCACGAGAGTGATGCTTTACAGTTAATGCATGAGAGCGATGCTTTACAGTTAATGCACGAGAACAATGCTTTACAGTTAATGCACATGAGAACGATGCTTTACAGTTAATGCACGACAACGATGCTTTATAGTTAATGCACATGAGAATGATGCTTTACAGTTAATGCACGAGAATGATGCTTTACAGTTAATGCATGAGAGTGATGCTTTACAGTTAATGCACATGAGAATGATGCTTTTCAGTTAATGCACGAGAGCAATGCTTTACAGTTAATGCACAAGAGCGATGCTTTACAGTTAATGCACATGAGAACGATGCTTTACAGTTAATGCACGAGATTGATGCTTTACAGTTAATGCACATGAGAATGATATTTTACAGTTAATGCACAAGAATGATGCTTTACAGTTAATGCACATGAGAACGATGCTTTACAGTTAATGTATGAGAGTGATGCTTTACAGTTAATGCACATGAAAATGATGCTTTATAGTTAATGCACATGAGAGTGATGCTTTACAGTTAATGCACGAGAGCGATGCTTTACAGTTAATGCACATGAGAATGATGCTTTACAGTTAATGCAAGAGAATGATGCTTTACAGTTAATGCACACGAGAACGATGCTTTACAGTTAATGCACGAGAATGATGCTTTATAGTTAATGCAGATGAGAATGATGCTTTACAGTTAATGCATGAGAGTGATGCTTTACAGTCAATGCACATGAAAATGATGCTTTACAGGTAATGCATATGAGAGTGATGCTTTACAATTAATGCACAAGAATGATGCTTTACAGTTAATGCACATGAGAATGATGCTTTACAGTTAATGCAATGAGAAAGATGCTTTACAGTTAATGCACATGAGAACGATGCTTTACAGTTAATGCATGAGAATGATGCTTTACAGTTAATGCATGAGAGTGATACTTTACAGTTAATGCACATGAGAACGATGCTTTACAGTTAATGCACATGAGAATGATGCTTTTCAGTTAATGCATGAGACCAATGCTTTACAGTTAATGCACAAGAGCGATGCTTTACAGTTAATGCACATGAGAACGATGCTTTACAGTTAATGCACGAGAATGATGCTTT
This sequence comes from Protopterus annectens, assembly GCF_019279795.1. Classification (NCBI taxonomy): domain Eukaryota; kingdom Metazoa; phylum Chordata; order Ceratodontiformes; family Protopteridae; genus Protopterus; species Protopterus annectens. The sequence continues at coordinate 753,537,988 of NC_056736.1, forward strand.
ACAGTTAATGCACATGAGAACGATGCTTTACAGTTAATGAATGAGAGTGATGCTTTACAGTTAATGCACATGAAAATGATGCTTTACAGTTAATGCACATGAGAGTGATGCTTTACAGTTAATGCACGAGAACGATGCTTTACAGTTAATACACGAGAGTGATGCTTTACAGTTAATGCACATGAGAACGATGCTTTACAGTTAATGCATGAGAATGATGCTTTACAGTTAATGCACATGAGAACGATGCTTTACAGTTAATGCATGAGAGTGATGCTTTACAGTCAATGCACATGAAAATGATGCTTTACAGGTAATGCATATGAGAATGATGCTTTACAGTTAATGCACGAGAACGATGCTTTAAAGTTAATGCACATGAGAACAATGCTTTACAGTTAATGCACGAGAACGATGCTTTACAGTTAATGCACATGAGAATGATGCTTTACAGTTAATGCACGAGAGTGATGCTTTACAGTTAATGCATGAGAGTGATGCTTTACAGTTAATGCACGAGAGTGATGCTTTACAGTTAATGCATGAGAATGATGCTTTACAGTTAATGCACGAGAGTGATGCTTTACAGTTAATGCATGAGAGTGATGCTTTACAGTTAATGCACATAAGAACGATGCTTTACAGTTAATGCACGAGAGTGATGCTTTACAGTTAATGCATGAGAGCGATGCTTTACAGTTAATGCACGAGAACAATGCTTTACAGTTAATGCACATGAGAACGATGCTTTACAGTTAATGCACGACAACGATGCTTTACAGTTAATGCACATGAGAATGATGCTTTACAGTTAATGCACGAGAATGATGCTTTACAGTTAATGCATGAGAGTGATGCTTTACAGTTAATGCACATGAGAACGATGCTTTACAGTTAATGCACATGAGAATGATGCTTTTCAGTTAATGCACGAGAGCAATGCTTTACAGTTAATGCACAAGAGCGATGCTTTACAGTTAATGCACATGAGAACGATGCTTTACAGTTAATGCACGAGATTGATGCTTTACAGTTAATGCACATGAGAACGATATTTTACAGTTAATGCACGTGAATGATGCTTTACAGTTAATGCACATGAGAACGATGCTTTACAGTTAATGTATGAGAGTGATGCTTTACAGTTAATGCACATGAAAATGATGCTTTATAGTTAATGCACATGAGAGTGATGCTTTACAGTTAATGCACGAGAGCGATGCTTTACAGTTAATGCACATGAGAATGACGCTTTACAGTTAATGCAAGAGAATGATGCTTTACAGTTAATGCACACGAGAACGATGCTTTACAGTTAATGCACGAGAATGATGCTTTATAGTTAATGCAGATGAGAACGATGCTTTACAGTTAATGCATGACAGTGATGCTTTACAGTCAATGCACATGAAAATGATGCTTTACAGGTAATGCATATGAGAGTGATGCTTTACAATTAATGCACAAGAATGATGCTTTACAGTTAATGCACATGAGAATGATGCTTTACAGTTAATGCAATGAGAATGATGCTTTACAGTTAATGCACATGAGAACGATGCTTTACAGTTAATGCATGAGAATGATGCTTTACAGTTAATGCATGAGAGTGATACTTTACAGTTAATGCACATGAAAACGATGCTTTACAGTTAATGCACATGAGAATGATGCTTTTCAGTTAATGCATGAGACCAATGCTTTACAGTTAATGCACAAGAGCGATGCTTTACAGTTAATGCACATGAGAACGATGCTTTACAGTTAATGCACGAGAATGATGCTTTACAGTTAATGCACATGAGAACGATGCTTTACAGTTAATGAATGAGAGTGATGCTTTACAGTTAATGCACATGAAAATGATGCTTTACAGTTAATGCACATGAGAGTGATGCTTTACAGTTAATGCACGAGAATGATGCTTTACAGTTAATACACGAGAGTGATGCTTTACAGTTAATGCACATGAGAACGATGCTTTACAGTTAATGCATGAGAATGATGCTTTACAGTTAATGCATGAGAGTGATACTTTACAGTTAATGCACATGAAAACGATGCTTTACAGTTAATGCACATGAGAATGATGCTTTTCAGTTAATGCATGAGACCAATGCTTTACAGTTAATGCACAAGAGCGATGCTTTACAGTTAATGCACATGAGAACGATGCTTTACAGTTAATGCACGAGAATTATGCTTTACAGTTAATGCACATGAGAATGATGCTTTACAGTTAATGAATGAGAGTGATGCTTTACAGTTAATGCACATGAAAATGATGCTTTACAGTTAATGCACATGAGAGTGATGCTTTACAGTTAATGCACGAGAACGATGCTTTACAGTTAATACACGAGAGTGATGCTTTACAGTTAATGCACATGAGAACGATGCTTTACAGTTAATGCATGAGAACGATGCTTTACAGTTAATGCACATGAGAACGATGCTTTACAGTTAATGCATGAGAATGATGCTTTACAGTTAATGCACGAGTGATGCTTTACAGTTAATGCACAAGAGAACGATGCTTTACAGTTAATGCACATGAGAATGATGCTTTACAGTTAATGCATGAGAATGATGCTTTACAGTTAATGCACGAGAGTGATGCTTTACAGTTAATGCACAAGAGAACGATGCTTTACAGTTAATGCACATGAGAATGATGCTTTACAGTTAATGCACATGAGAATTATGCTTTACAGTTAATGCACATGAGAATGATGCTTTTCAGATAATGGACGAGAGCAATGCTTTACAGTTAAAGCATAAGAACGATGCTTTACAGTTAATGCACAAGAACGAAGCTTTACAGTTAATGCACGAGAGCGGTGCTTTACAGTTAATGCACATGACAATGATGCTTTACAGTTAATGCACAAGAACAATGCTTTACATTTAATGCATGAGAGCGATGCTTTACAGTTAATGCACATGACAATGATGCTTTACAGTTAATGCACAAGAACAATGCTTTACATTTTATGCATGAGAACGATGCTTTACAGTTAATGCACGAGAACGATGCTTTACAGTTAATGCACATGAGAATGATGCTTTTCAGTTAATGCACAAAAGCAATGCTTTACAGTTAATGCACAAGAGTGATGCTTTACAGTTAATGCACATGAGAATGATGCTTTACAGTTAATGCACGAGAATGATGCTTTACAGTTAATGCACATGAGAATGATATTTTACAGTTAATGCATGAGAATGATGCTTTACAGTTAATGCACATGAGAACAATGCTTTACAGTTATTGCATGAGAGTGATGCTTTACAGTTAATGCACATGAAAATGATGCTTTACAGTTAATGCACATGAGAGTGATGCTTTACAGTTAATGCACGAGAGCGATGCTTTACAGTTAATGCACAGGAGAACGATGCTTTACAGTTAATGCAAGAGAATGATGCTTTACAGTTAATGCACATGAGAACGATGCTTTACAGTTAATGCACGAGAATGATGCTTTACAGTTAATGCAGATGAGAATGATGCTTTACAGTTAATGCATGAGAGTGATGCTTTACAGTCAATGCACATGAAAATGATGCTTTACAGGTAATGCATATGAGAGTGATGCTTTACAGTTAATGCACAAGAATGATGCTTTACAGTTAATGCACATGAGAACGATGCTTTACAGTTAATGCAGCGAGAATGATGCTTTACAGTTAATGCACATGAGAACGATGCTTTACAGTTAATGCACGAGAATGATGCTTTACAGTTAATGCATGAGAGTGATGCTTTACAGTTAATGCACATGAGAACAATGCTTTACAGTTAATGCACATGAGAATGATGCTTTTCAGTTAATGCATGAGAGCAATGCTTTACAGTTAATGCACAAGAGCGATGCTTTACAGTTAATGCACATGAGAACGATGCTTTACAGTTAATGCACGATAATAATGCTTTACAGTTAATGCACATGAGAACGATATTTTACAGTTAATGCACAAGAACGATGCTCCCTGGACTACATGAAAAGAGACATAGAGGAGCTCTCCGATTATGTAGCCCAGGCTGGTATGACCCTGACCCTGAGCAGCATCTTGCCCTCACCAAGAATGATACCACAATACAAAGACAAGATGATCAGCTTTAACAATTGGCTCAAGTACTGGTGTCATTCTAAGGGGATCCAATGTCTGTCTGCCTGGGATGATATGTTGGACAAGCCACGCTGCTTCACAAGGGATGGCTTACCCCTGTCACCACTGGGCTTCCGGATATTGGCTAAGGCTCTTGCCACCCCCATAGTGCCTTTTTTAGGCAAGGCTCAAAAGACAAACCGACCTCCTTAGAAAACAAAAATGGAAAAAAACTAAGGGTAATGCTGCTCAATGACAGAAGTCTAAATCTCAAGATGCAGGCACTTGATGCACTCCTCAGCATGGAGAACATCGACGTCTGTGCAGTAACTGAAACCTGGTTCAAGGCTCCTGAGAGCACCCCAGCGCTACCAGGCTATACCTCGTATCATGCTTTTCGGCCCCAAATCCCGGGCCGAACCCCAAAGGGAGGGGGAGTGTCCATATTCATAAAGGACACCCACACCTCCAGGTTAGTAGCAACACATGAAGCATCAGAGACCATACAGGTGCAACTAACCATAGGCAAAACTGCTATACAACTGGTAGCATGTTACAGACCACCCTCCCAATCTTAAGAACCCCACTCAGCCTTCCTGAAGACATTGGAGGATATGAATGTATCACAAAATACCATCATACTGGGAGACTTCAACTACCCAAACATAGATTGGGTACATTATTCTAGCCCTAATATCCTAGCCCAAAGGTTCCTGGAATTCATAAATTCAAATGCACTAGAACAACTAGTCACCTCTCCCACTAGGGGAAATAATATACTAGACCTGATCATCACAAACATGGGGACAAAATGCTCCACACTGGAAGTATACCCCTCACTAGTGAGATCTGACCACAAACTAATCACCCTGGATATACATATCCCACCTCCACCCCAGCACAAAAGACCACAGTGAAAAACTTCTCAAAAGCAGACTTCACTCTTCTTAAGACTGAGATGGTATCCTTTAAGCCCACTGTGCCAGTGGATACCACATCCCACAATGCCGAATCCTTCACAAATGCTTTCTATGGACATCTCCAAGAATGCATGGATCATGTAATCCCAAACAAATCCAAGTCGCTCTCCACCAAATGTAAGCATCCTGTCTGGTGGACCTCAGCCATAAACAAATTGTATAACAAAACAAGGAAGCTACTGCACGTCAGAGCGAAATCCCATGAAGGGAAGACATATATGATCAACATTAGCAGAAAACTACGTTCCCTCATAAAAACATCCAAGGCAAACTTTGAGAGAAAAATCACTAAGGACACTAAAGATAACCACAAAGCCTTCTTCAGCTATGTTAGAAACCTGGGCGGAAACCCTCAGATATGCTCAGAGTTGGCTCACAACAACAAAAAATACACTGAACCCACAGATATTGCCAACATTCTGGCTGACAGGTTCAGTGCAAATTTCTCCCCTCCTTCACCCCCAAAAGAAGAAATACTTATCCCAGCTGAATGTAATCTCCCTGTCATCTCAGATGTCCAAGTGAGAACCGCCTAAACAAAACAAAAACACAGCATCAATGGGACCTGACGGTATCCCGGGGTGCGTGTTACGTGAACTCCAAGAGGAGCTAAACCCACACATGAAAATGCTATTTAACCTTAGCCTTACTTCGGGATATGTACCTGAACACTGGCGTACAGCAACAGTGGCCCCACTCCACAAGGGGGGTGCCTCTACAGACCCTGGAAACTACCGCCCCATAAGCTTAACTAGCCTGGTCTGCAAAGCTATGGAAAGAATCATTATGGAACTCATAAAGAGAGACATAGGGGACCTACAGACACTTGACCCCACCTGGTTCGGCTTTGTAAAGGGCAGATCCTGCCTTTTAAACCTGGTTGACTTTTTCGAAACAGTCACTAGAGCCATTGATGAGGACAAAGCAGTCCATACAGCATATCTGGACTTGGCTAAGGCCTTCGACACAATACCCCACTCAGGCATCATAGATAAGCTAAACAGCTTAAAAGTAAACCCTTATGTCACTAGATGGGTTGCAAACTGGCTAAAGGACAGAACCCATAAAGTTAAAATCGCTGGAGCAATGTCAGACTCAAAGCCAGTCACAAGTGGTGTCCCACAGGGATCTGTCTTGGGGCCCCTCTTGTTCGGCATTTATTTCTCAGATGTTAAAGCAAACATGGGAGGGCTGTGGCTGACAAAGTTCGCAGATGACTGCAAACTAGGCGCCATAGTCGATACACCAGCAGACACACACATCCTACAAAAAGGCCTCACTGAAACGGACAACTGGTGCCGTAGTCACGGCCTTAAACTAAATGCCAAAAAATGTATAGTCATCCCTTTTGGAAAAAATAAAGTACCCACAAATTATCACATAGACAGCAACCCACTGAGTACGGAAAAAGTAATCAGAGACCTAGGGACCCAAGTAGACAGTGACCTTTCATTTGACACCCACGTTGCCAAAGTGGTTAGAAAAACATTCTACCTTGCACACTTCATCATGAAGGGATTCACATCCAGATCCAAGGATGTCATTGTACCCCTATATTCCTCCCTCATCAGACCCATGATTGAGTACAATGCCCCATTTGGTATGTACCTCACCCGGCATTTGCAACAGCTGGAGAGACCACAAAAGTACCTCACCAAAAGGATCAAGGGTCTCCAACATATGTCTTATTCTGCCAGACTAAAGAAACTTCAGCTCTATTCAGTAGCATACCGCCTGCTCAGAGGTGATCTCTGCCTGACGTACAAGGCCATGTCTAATCAGGATCTGATGGACATGCTCCACCTCAAAAAATCCAAATCCATCAGGACCATGAGAGCTAAAGACTTAAACCTCGGCACAAGTATGAATAGGACATGCTGGAGGGATAGATTCATAACCCAGAGGCTTCCCATGCTTTGGAACAGGATCCCAGTTCATATTAAGAAGAGCCCCTCACTGACTCTCTTCAAGAGAAATCTTGATGAGTGGATGGGAGATCGTAAGTTTACCCCAGGGGTCACATCTGTGTCACTGCTAGACAGGAGCACAGTAAAGTAATTCTATTATATAAGGGGACCTTCACTGTGTCACTACTAGACAGAAGCACAGTAGTCTAGATTTATTCTGTACATTTTTGTACCATTTCATGGGGTGGCAAAAGCCACATCACTATGGCTAGGCTTACAAATGCCCCAGGGCAGATAGCCTAGTACTATACTATGAAACTATGAAACTACAGTTAATGCACATGAGAACGATGCTTTACAGTTAATGCATGAGAGTGATGCTTTATAGTTAATGCACATGAAAATGATGCTTTACAGTTAATGCACATGAGAGTGATGCTTTACAGTTAATGCACGAGAACGATGCTTTACAGTTAATACACGAGAGTGATGCTTTACAGTTAATGCACATGAGAACGATGCTTTACAGTTAATGCACGAGAACGATGCTTTACAGTTAATGCACATGAGAACGATGCTTTACAGTTAATGCACGAGAATGATGCTTTACAGTTAATGCACGAGAGTGATGCTTTACAGTTAATGCACATGAGAACGATGCTTTACAGTTAATGCACATGAGAATGATGCTTTACAGTTAATGCACATGAGAACAATGCTTTACAGTTAATGCACATGAGAATGATGCTTTTCAGTTAATGGACGAGAGCAATGCTTTACAGTTAATGCATAAGAACGATGCTTTACAGTTAATGCACAAGAACGATGCTTTACAGTTAATGCACGAGAGCGATGCTTTACAGTTAATGCACATGACAACGATGCTTTACAGTTAATGCACAAGAACAATGCTTTACATTTAATGCATGAGAGTGATGCTTTACAGTTAATGCACAAGAACAATGATTTACATTTAATGCACGAGAACGATGCTTTACAGTTAATGCATGAGAACGATGCTTTACAGTTAATGCACATGACAATGATGCTTTACAGTTAATGCACAAGAACAATGCTTTACATTTAATGCACGAGAACGATGCTTTACAGTTAATGCACATGAGAACAATGCTTTACAGTTAATGCACGAGAGCAATGCTTTACAGTTAATGCATAAGAACGATGCTTTACAGTTAATGCACAAGAACAATGCTTTACAGTTAATGCACGAGAGCAATGCTTTATAGTTAATGCACATGACAAGATGCTTTACAGTTAATGCACAAGAACAATGCTTTACATTTAATGCATGAGAGCGATGCTTTACAGTTAATGCACGAGAATGATGCTTTACAGTTAATGCACATGACAACGATGCTTTACAGTTAATGCACAAGAACAATGCTTTACATTTAATGCACGAGAATGATGCTTTACAGTTAATGCACATGAGAACGATGCTTTACAGTTAATGCACAAGAACGATGCTTTACAGTTAATGCATGAGAATGATGCTTTACAGTTAATGCACGAGAGCGATGCTTTACAGTTAATACATGAGAGTGATGATTTACAGTTAATGCACATGAGAACGATGCTTTACAGTTAATGAACGAGAACGATGCTTTACAGTTAATGCACATGAGACCGATGCTTTACAGTTAATGCACGAGAATGATGCTTTACAGTTAATGCACGAGAGTGATGCTTTACAGTTAATGCACATGAGAATGATGCTTTACAGTTAATGCACATGAGAGCAATACTTTACAGTTAATGCACGAGAACGATGCTTTACAGTTAATGCACAAGGGCGATACTTGACAGTTAATGCACATGAGAATGATGCTTTACAGTTAATGCATGAGAGCAATGCTTTACAGTTTATGCACAAGAACAATACTTTACAGTTAATGCACATGAGAGCAATGCTTTACAGTTAATGCATGAGAACGATGCTTTACAGTTAATGCACAAGGACGATGCTTGACAGTTAATGCACATGAGAATGATGCTTTACAGTTAATGCACGAGAGCGATGCTTTACAGTTAATGCACAAGAACAATGCTTTACAGTTAATGCACATGAGAGCAATGCTTTACAGTTAATGCACAAGAACGATGCTTTACAGTTAATGCACAAGGACGATGCTTGACAGTTAATGCACATGAGAACGATGCTTTACAGTTAATGCACGAGAGCGATGCTTTACAGTTAATGCACAAGAATGATGCTTTACAGTTAATGCACAAGAACGATGCTTTACAGTTAATGCACATGAGAGCAATGCTTTACATGCACGAGAATGATGCTTTACAGTTAATTCACAAGAACAATGCTTTACAGTTAATGCACATGAGAGCAATGCTTTACAGTTAATGCATGAGAATGATGCTTTACAGTTAATGCACAAGGATGATGCTTGACAGTTAATGCACATGAGAATGATGCTTTACAGTTAATGCACGAGAGGAATGCTTTACAGTGAGCGATGCTTTACAGTTAATGCACATGAGAATGATGCTTTACAGTTAATGCATGAGAGCAATGCTTTACAGTGAGCTATGCTTTACAGTTAATGCACATGAGAGCAATGCTTTACATGCACGAGAACGATGTTTTACAGTTAATGCACAAGGACGATGCTTTACAGTTAATGCACATGAGAAATATGCTTTACAGTTAATGCACGAGAATGATGCTTTACAGTTAATGCACATGAGAATGATGTTTTACAGTTAATGCATGAGAGTGATGCTTTACAGTTAATGCACAAGAATGATGCTTTACAGTTAATGCACGAGAGCGATGCTTTACAGTTAATGCACAAGAACAATGCTTTACAGTTAATGCACATGAGAGCAATGCTTTACAGTTAATGCATGAGAATGATGCTTTACAGTTAATGCACAAGGATGATGCTTGACAGTTAATGCACATGTGAATAATGCTTTACAGTTAATGCATGAGAGCAATGCTTTACAGTTAATGCACGAGAACGATGCTTTACAGTTAATGCACGAGAGCAATGCTTTACAGTTAATGCACAAGGACGGTGCTTTACAGTTAATGCATGAGAGCAATGCTTTACAGTTAATGCACAAGGACGGTGCTTTACAGTTAATGCATGAGAGCAATGCTTTACAGTTAATGCACGAGAGCGATGCTTTACAGTTATTGCACATGAGAATGATTTGCTTAGAATATCTATAACAATCATGCTATAGTTCCTGTACCTAAAGCTATTTAATTTAAATTTGCCAGTTGTTACTGATAACATTATTGTCCCCGCTGTTGTCATTGTTAATTTGTTTGCACTTGTGTATAATCACATCACATGCACTTGTATCCTTTAGACAAAATCCTTATTATCACCATTTTCTGCTCTGATCCATTGTACCCCTCATGCCTCTCAACTTCTTTGCTCAAGAATTCTAGACAAAAACAAAATAATTGGGGTTGGGAAACAAAAAGCCAAAATCAGGACAATTTTAAATATTACTCTAGTTCAGTTAAAACAGTTAATAGAACAGCATTTTTTCCATCAATATACATTTTCTGGGGAATAAGAAACATTACATTCTTACATCTGCCATTATTGCCAGATTGCACCCTTAAGTGATTTACTAGAAAATAAAAACATTTATGAGGGAAAGGACAAACATGAGAGAAAATCCATGATGTTTAGCAAAATCAGGAGCAGCTGGGATCCATGCCCCTTTCTGTTTTATACTAAGATTTTGTTTTTAAGTTATCCTGTTTTCTCACACACCTTCATACCTACAGGCCATTAATGGAATCCTATTCAGCTGTTATCGCCTTTGTAACCAGCCTAACAGTACGTAGTTTGAAGCAGTGCAGTAGCACCTTGTGCTTAACCAAAAACTCTTTAATGGTACCTCACAATGATTCAATATGTGAGAGAAGTTAATATTTACTTAACTTGGATGCTACTTTCTCATCTCAGACTAAACAAGAAGCAGAGCCAGGTACAGTGCAGAACACTTCCACTACATCAACACATGCTGAGTTTGTTGTTAACAGAACACTACCTAAGTCTGCCACACTTAAGGTGTGCAAACCTCAATCATTAGCTCAAGCAGCAACATACCTGCATTCACCATGCACAGCCACAGCCAGTACACATACATCTAAGAGTCACAGGGGTGCAGACTCCAAGCCTTAATGCTCACGAAACTCCATCCACCCACAGTAATGTTTTAGAACAGAGTGACAGCTGCCTTTCTGGGCAAATGGTTCCAGAATGTAACAAAGGCCTTTACATCCCTGTATCCTGACAAATGATTATGATCTGAGAGTGATCCACATGGAGCTGAGTGACCTTAGGTGCTCTCCCCACAAGGACATGCAGATGACTGGCCTTGCTGTGCATGTGTCTAAGGGAGGAAGGACACTGGTCACACACAATGACTCAAAGAAAGGTAAATGGCTGTCATAATTGGTTATGTAGGTGATATCATTCTAGGGAAATACGGTATGTGTCAGCTTGAGACTGACTGATCTTCTTGGTTTACGAAGAATGGTCTGCACCACTCCTACCAAAGCCTTCACATTCTGACTAAACCCTTTGCTGTCCCCTAGTGCCTATTTTAGGTGGAATCCATTTGCTGGGCATTCCAACCTAGTAAATGCTAACTTGGAACACATTGTCTCTAATGCCAGATGTCTTAAAAAAAATAAAAAACAAAAGAAGGTCTTCCTGCAATTTGAACACATTCATACATGCACAGTTACAGAGACACATTTTCAAAGCAATGACATTTCCTGACTTCAATGTTTTCATTCATCTTGAACATCATGAACATCTTCAGAACTACTGGCAGTTGTGGGGGAGTATCAGTCTTTGTCAGAGACATCATTGCCTTATGACTGAGTCCTTTAGACACCAGATTTGAACTTCTAGATGTCCAGATCACCATAAAGAATATTAATTGGGGGCAGAGTGCTGCAGCAGTTAGCATTATTGCCTCACAGCAAGAGGTTCTCTGGTTCGATTCTCAGCTAGGGTACCTTCTGTGGAGAGTGTGCATGTCCTCCCTGAGTTCGTGTGGATTTTCTCCTGGTGCTCCGGTTTACTCCCACATTCCAAAGACATGTCTGGAGCATTTCTTCCCAGGCCTCTGCTGCAAATGGGTTCTGTCCTAGTTGGATTTTCCCAGTAGACAAATGTTAAATAAACTAAATAAATAAAATTACCACTTCATAACTAGCAATAAAACACCATCTATGTTGCCTCTGAGGATGATGGCTACTTTGGAGGATGATGGCTACTAACACCTTATTTGAAATCCCTAGCAAATCCATTTTACCTTTCTACTGGAATTTTTCAACTATCCATCAATAAACTCTTTGACCTACACTGCCAATGTTTGGTGATCCCAAAGTTTTGCCGGCAATATAAATGCTAACTCCCTTGTACAGATAGTTAACCCTTCTACTAGGGACACAAATACCCTTAATCTTGCCTTTATAAATATGGTCACTTGTTGTAAACATGTGTATGTATCATCTTACTGAATTAAACCAAACCTTAACTCGGTGATCTTTCCTTTTAAAACTGCTTGTGCTTCCCCTTCAAACATCTCTGTGTTTAGGGGCTCCTCAAAATCTATATTTTATGACATCCATGACTTCTTCCCTAAACCTCCTCCATTGGATCCCATTGTTAAAACTGAAGCTACCTGGGCTATACCTGCAAATCGTCTATTGTGATCAGTGTAGTATCCTGGTAAACAAACTAAGTAAATAACTAAAAGCAATGCCTATGTCTTTGACTTCTACTCTCACGTAAATAATGATATTGATGTAGCAGTCCCTACCCACACCAAATACAACCCATCTTTGTACGTCTGGTCGGGGTATCCAATAAACACTGACAATCACATAAAGCCAATGCTCACACTGCCAGGTGATTAGCCCTGCTGTGAGTGTTCTTCCACACTACACATTCACATGCACACTCATACGTATGACTAATTTAATGTGTTCAATCCACCTATTGCATGACTTTGGAATGTAGGAGGAAACCAGAACACCCAGAGAAAACCCAAGTGAACACAGGAAGGACATGCAGATTCCACATAGAAGGCACCCCAGCTGGGAATGGAGCCGGAGTGCCTCTTGCTGTAAGGCAACAATGCTATTTACTGTGCCAGTATAACAAGAAAATGAATTACTTAATGCTTATAATAGGTGTCATTCTACCTACCTTAAGAGCTCACCTAAGCAAATAAGTAAACGCTTCAAAGGAACTATTAGGATGCTTAAAATATTTAATATGAACAAAATATAGACTCTAAGACCAAAAATAAGTACACACTTTATATATGTCAAGAAGTTAAGAATTAGCCCAATATTGTTCAGAGCTAGTTCATAATATTACTGCCCACTCTGACCTACTGGAAATAGCTAATATCCTAGCTCACAAATTAAGTACAAATTTTACTACATCCACAGTTACAACTATCCTACAGGTTGCATAATCCCACTCACCCACTATAATTACTATGGAACAAGTCCTGTCAGTCCACATATAAGGTAAGAATACCTCATGCATGGACTGTGATAAAGTAAGAACAACTCATGCGTGGGCTACAATAAGGTAATACCTCATGCATGGGCTGCAATAATTTAATAACACCTCATGCATGTGATGTGATAAGGTAAGAGCTCCTCATGCATGGCCTGTGATAAGGTAAGAACACCTCATGCAGTGACTGTGATAAGGTAAGAACACCTCATGCATGGGGTGTGATAAGGTAAGAACACCTCATGCATGCACTGTGATAAAGTAAGAACACCTCATGTATGCACTGTGATAAAGTAAGAACACCTCATGCATGGGCTGTGATAAGGTAAAAACACCTCATGCATGTGATATGATAAAGTAAGAACACCTCATGCATGAGCTGTGATAAGGTAAGAACAACTCATGCATGGGCTGTGATAAGATAAGAACACCTTATGCATTGGCTGTGATACATACCTGTATCAGTACAAGATATGGCCTCCTATCTGAGCCCCTACTTAACATCACTGGTCTAAGCTTTTCTACTGATTACATTCCCAAAGCCTAGGAATCCAGCCATTGTCGTGCCAAGATACAACAATGACCCAACCACAGACCCTAGTATATATAAAGATATGCAACCTATTGCCTTAGACATTATTTATTTGGACATTGAAAGTGCCTTAATCATGGTCCCTTATCAGTTTGGCTTTGTCAAAGGGAAGTGTTGTCTCTTTAATTTCATTAATGTCTTTGAAAAACTCATAAAAGCAGAGTTTAGTCGTTATGTAGTACATACAGCATATCTGTTCCTGGCAAGAGTTTGACACTATTTCCCATTTAGACATTATAGACAAATTGTACATCTGAATACAAATTCTTGCAGCAGATAGCTAACTGACTGTCTAACAGAACAATGATGTTAGACTCACTTTGGTCTACTGTTTCTCACCTCTTCATGCCGACACTCCTGGCCTGTGGTTATTGAAGTTTGCAGATGATTATAAATCGGATGTTGTTATTCTATCTTCCGCTGACTCACTATTGCTTCAACATGTTTTAGATTATGTTAATAATCGATACAAGAACAATGATTGTACATTAAATGTAAAAAAAAATAGTATATTTTATTCTGACAAACAAAAGATTTCAGCATCATACCCTATAGGTGACATACCGATCTAATCAGACACTATCATAAGAGATTTAGGCACCTTACCTCTTAACCTGTTAGTACAAGTAATCTGGACAAAGCCCAAAATAATGAGGAATAAAGGTACAAAAACAGAAACAGAGTTTAAATATTAAACTATAACGTTATAAAAATATTAAACTAAAAGTTAGTAAAACCAGGTTTTATGTTACCATGCATTTTCTGAAGGATATTAAGTCTAAAACTCAAATGTCTGTCATTATTTAGTGGCTTCAATCCTCAGTGATTTGCCACAAAAATACATGTTTTGTGAGGAACAGACTAAAAATATGAGGAAAACAATCTAAAAATGTTGTGAAAATCTAGACAGTTGAGAGGTATGCTAAGCACTCTTGTTAATAATTCCTTATCATTTGGCCATCGTGTCTCAACAAAAGCTGGGAAATAATTCTCTTTGGCCAATTTAATTTCTAAAGGTATTTCCTTTAGATCCAATGGAGTCTTAACCCCACCTTTTCTTATATGCTATCAGGAGGGCACATTATTGAACATAATGCCACTTTTGGCATTTATTTGTCAAAATATATCCCTCAGCTTGAGAGATCCCTGTGCTTCCTAACTTAAAAATACCAGTTTCCTCAAGAACCTTAGTTATCCAGATAAATAGACTAGCAGCCCTGTTCTATACTTGGTCTTTTACAGGCTCCTCTGTAGACCAGTGTTTAACCTTTAAAGACATGAAAGATTTGACACTTTATTTCTTTGCAAAACAAATAGTACTTCAAATACCCAGCTAAGAGAACTAAACTTTCATCAACAGATAAATAAGGCACATTGGTGTGACAGATTCATATCCTGACATATCCCCACTTCTGGAACATATTTCTACTACATGTCAAGCAAAGTAGTACCCTTGCCCCCTTCAAGGTAAACCAAGATGATTGAAGGGGGCAGCCTCAAATTCTCCCTCTGGACTATCTTGCATTGCCCTCTTTGAAGCTGGAGAGAAGTTTTGAATATGGCTTATTGTCCAGGCTTCTAATGGTCTGTAGATTGATTGTATAGTACATACCTGTGAACTTATGAAGACATGAACCTATAAACTATTGACAATGGTGGCTTCATTCTAGCAATTAAACCAAGTTAATCTACCTTTCATAGAGAATATATAAAATACTTTGCAGATGTGTGTGGTCTCAAGAAGTAACCTGAATAAATCTGAAATTTTGCTTATAGGTTCATAGGTAGGTACTAGGCTATTGGCCTTAGGGCCTATATAAGACTAGCCAAACGGTACCCTGGCTTTTGCCACCCAAGAAAATAATTTTCCTGTGCCCCTGTCGAGCAGAGCCACAGAAGTGATCCCTGGGGTGAATTTCCTATTTCTCATCCAATCATCAAGATTTTTCTTGAAGAGTGCTAATGAGGAGCTTTGTTTGATATAGATAGGTAGTTTGTTCCAGAGTATGGGAAGTCTCTGGGACAGGAATCTATAAATAAATTTGCTTTATATTGACCAAGGTTGGTATATAACTAATTAACTTTATTTATTTATTAACTAACTAATTTTGTTGAATGGGTTGGTAATCTAGTCCTCAGACTATTTTCAGCTATGACCTGGGCCAAACAGGCAGTTATAAATTTCACATACAACTAACATTCTTTAATACTGGACTGTATAGTGAGTGTAACACACTACTTGACTGTATAGTGAGTGTAACACACTACTGGACTGTATAGTGAGTGTAACACACTACTGGACTGTATAGTGAGTGTAACACACTAATGGGCTGTATAGTGAGTGTAACACACTACTGGGCTGTATAGTGAGTGTAACACACTACTGGACTTTATAGTGAGTGTAACACACTACTGGACTTTATAGTGAGTGTAACACACTACTGGGCTGTATAGTGAGTGTAACACACTACTGGGCTGTATAGTGAGTGTAACACACTACTGGACTGTATAGTGAGTGTAACACACTAATGTATAGAAATAAGGGCACTTCATGTGAATACAGTAAAGCATAGAAAGCAGAGATCACTACCATTCAGGGGTACTGTAAAGACAGTGAGCGCTTTCACGTTATCACAATGTTTCATCAGACACTTAAAGATAATGTGAAAGCGCTCACTGTCTTTATAATCCGTTGGATTAAAAGTTCGTTTTAAAAGGATTATCTGCTTTGGTGTTGCCTTTTTCAGCTATTTTTGGAGTTTTCTATGTTTATTCTGAATCCAGGACTGATTGAGTGTTTTTCTTTTCCTACTGGAATATTACTCTCAGACAGTTAAATTAGAACAAATGAATTAAACCTTAAAAAGCTATTGAATAAACTGTTTTTGTTCGTAGTTAATGTTATCTTAGATTGCCACATTTAGTCAGAATACAAATGGGTGTTCTATACCTGACTGATGAGTACAGTCCAGGTCCTTATTGCTTGATCAGAAATGGCTGTTCACCTTCTCCTCGTGGCTTAGCTTTTCTTTTCTATGTGACACTGGAATCTTTGTTTGTGTCAGATAATTGTGCACTGTTTTGAGGGATTTCTCTCTTTCCCCACTGTTGTGTTTTACCGGAGTTGGTATTTTATATATATATATATATATATATATATATATATATATATATATATATATATATATATCTATAATATATGTTTTGGAGGCATGGATGGGAGCCCCCCTCAAAGAAATAATATATCTATGAAGAGTATATGAAATTAGTTATGATCAGTGATTTTGTCTCAGATTTTCATAGGTAAAGGAATAAAAGCATTTATTATGATGTTTCTACCAAAGATAATTTGCATATTAAGGCACATACAACATTCTTCACATAGTTAAGTGTATTAACAAATATACTATTAGTAAATTCTTATATTTGAAAAGCTACATCAGGTAAACTTTTACAATTAAACTATTTGAAAACATTTACAAGGAAGCAGCTACAGTCATACATCTTCATAAAGGTAGAGAGACTACAGACCTTGGAAATTATTGCCCCATTAACCTGATGAGTCTATGGAGTGCATCATCATGGACCTAATTAACAAGGATATAGGGAATCTCCAAACTCTAGATCCCATGCAATTTGGTTTTATGAAAGGTAGATCATGCCTGCTCAATCTGGATTGACTTCTTTGAGTCAGTCACCAGGGCTGTGGATGAAGGTAAGGCAGTGCATACAGCCTCCCTCGATCTGGCCAAGGCCATTGATACCATTCCTCACTCAGGAATTATTGGTAAACTCACCAAACTAGGCATCATCCCCTATATCACTAGGCGGATTGCAAATTGGCTCACAGATAGAACCCACAGTGTGAAAGTAGCAGACTCCAAGTCAGACATCCAACTAGTCACAAGTGGAGTCCCACAGGGATCAGTCCTGGGTCCTCTCCTGTTTGGCATCTTCTCAGAAGTCCAGGAAAACACAGAGGGACTCTGGCTGACCAAGTTCACAGATGACTGCAAGCTGGGAGCCATTATTAACTTCGCAAGTGATGTAGACATCCTACAGAATGGCCTCACTGAGACCAATGACTGGTGCTGAAACCATGGCCTTAGGCTTAATGCCAAAAAATGCGTCATCATCCCCTTTGGGGAAAACTCAGTTCCAACTAATTACCACATCGATGGGAGCCCACTGAACACTGAATGCATTATAAGAGATCTGGGGACACAGGTTGACAGCAACCTCTCCTTTGACCACCACATTGCCACTGTGGTCAGAAAGTCCTTCTATGTGGCACATCTCATTACCAAGGGTTTTGCATCCAGGAAGAAAGAGGTCATCATCTCTCTCTACTCTTCCCTCATTAGGCTAATCATCGAGTATAATGGTCCATTTGGCAAGTACCTCACTAGACAAATGCAACAGCTGGAAAGGCCACAAATTTTCCTCACAAAGAGGATCCTAGGCCTTAAACACATGTTCTACATGGACAGACTCAAAAAACTCCAACTATTCTCTGTCTCACATCGTCTACTAAGAGGCGATCTCTGTTTGACTTACAAAGCCATGTCTGACCCAGCTCTGTTAAAAATGCTACATCTAAAGAAATTCCAATCCCTCCACACCACATGCTTTAGAAACTTCAACCTCATTACCACAATCAACAGAACATGCTGGAGGGACAGGTTCATAACCCAAAGACTGCCCATGCTCTGGAATACACTTCCCATACCTGTCAAGCATAGGATCTCACTGGCCCTCTTCAAGAAAAATCTTGATGAGTGGATGGGAAATAGAACGTTCACCCCGGGGATCACTCCAGTGGCTCTACTTGAGAGAGGCACTGGGAACTAACGTTGGGCAGCACAATGCCAGAGCACTTCTATGGGCTAGGCTTGTAAAGGTTCCAGGGCCATTAGCCTAGTACACACCTATGAACCTAAGCCTAGGAAATGTACATCTGTTTGCATCTGCTTCTAATATAAACAATTTTGTGAGAAATGTTATTTCAAACCCAAGTGAATGGATAAAATCTGAAGCTAATATGGCTGTTGCAGAAGAAGTATCACTTGACCTTTCACAGCTACAGCCCAAGTCTGTGTGGGCTGTGCAGTCAGAGTAAAACAACAAAACTAGTACCAGCAATAATGCCAGACAGCACATTACAATAGGCTGATGACATATCTGTAATACTAACAATATATACAACATATTTACTGCATGAGCAGAAATAAACAGAAGAAAGTACAGATATGCAATGATAAGTCAGGCAATGTGAGGGCTAGGTAAAGGGGTTTAGGAAAACTTATCAAAACAATGGCATCCCATTAATTAAAAGGAATGATGGAGTATATAAAGGACATTTGTACAAGAGTTTCTTATGTGAGGGCATAGAATTCCAGAAAGATGGAGCCATTTTCTAAAAATTTCTTTCAGTGTAGATCAAGGTAAATGGAGGTCAAATCAAGGTAGCAGCATTAACATATTAGATCGTGAGCAGCAGGAATTACCTGTAATGAGCAGGTAAAGAAGAGGAAGGAAAAAGTTAAAAGATAAGCTTGTTGCTAGCATAGGCCAGGGGTAATAAAGATGTTGTTTATTAGTAATATCATACAACGGTGTGTTCTAGAGTGGACAGATTTTTGGTCCAGTTCCACAATGATTACTGACAGCTGGCCTCATGGCAACTTTATGAACCTGTTTTCACTCTGACGTATTCATTCTCTGGGAGAAGTGTCAAGCAGGACAGGGATGGGAGCCATCATCCACATGCTGAGAGTTATTTCCTATTAAGTCTATTCATTCCCCGCACATGCCTATTCACACATAAGGGCTGGCATACAGTGGGCTTTTGCAATGTATTTCCAGTCTTCTGATTGCAAGATAATCACTTGGTCTTGCCTCCTTGTAGACTATAGCGTCTGTGTGATCCCTGGTCTCCACTATGAATTTAACCAGGGACAACAGGTAGAAACACATGCTCCTCTCAAGGACAGCACATTCAGACAAATGCTCCTTCCCAGGGACAGCATGTACAGACACATGCTCCCCCCAGAAGCCCATTCCTCTACATCCTTGCCAGCTTTGATATGTAGCCAGGCTGCTAAGTGAGCTTGGGTCTCCTGGGTTACAGTCTGGAATTTATCTCTCCATGCCAGCAGAGCTGGCTGTTGAGTGTGATTAATGAAGCAACACATTTTGGTCACTGTTTTTGTAGGGTATTACCTGTTTGGCAGTTGTTGAGAGTAAAGAGAGGGAGACACTAAACTTTGGGATCAGAGTGTTCTTGGCTACGTTGTATCAGTTGTCAGGGGTAAGTAGGGACACTAGCCTGCATAAAAAGTTTCAGCTACTTTAGTTCCTTGGAGACAAGAAACTCAATGTGGGCATTAAATGGTAGACCAGGATCACATGGAGTGGTCAAGCCAGAAATTTTGAAAAAGGGTCAAGCAAGAGCCAAACCAAGGGTCTCTCATGGATCTTAGAGACCATTAAGAGCTGAGCCAGAGCTCATGAATGAAGTGGAGAAAAACAGAGCAACAATGATTAAAAAAAGTGTTTTATCTTGAATTACAGACTTTTAAATGGCTATCTAAAGGTAAAAACTCTGAAGATAATAAATTAATGACAGAAACCTGGCATTATGTTCAGCTAGTGTGCTTGTAATAAGTATGTAAGTGTCACACAGGCAAGCACAGACACACATATACACACATACACACACACATGCATTTTTCCCCTAAAAGCCATGATGGTCAGTTGCTTCTATGCAAAACCCACCTTCCCCCACAAAAACAAACTTCCTGTGTATACATCTTTTGTGTTACTGTGAACAAAATGAAACATAATGTTCATATTAATGTATTTCATCTTGTTGCTCATAGACACATATGCTACCTCTTCTTCCACCCAACATGCTATATGAATGAATACACAGCCTGCCTCACCCCAACAGATAACCACCTTCTCTACGCCATTGATGTCTGCTTATAATGAAGATGAAAGAGAGGCCACAGTAATTTATTTTAATTTATTGCTATTATACACATAGTTTCCTTACTCACAACAAATCAAGGCAATGATCATTTCACTGCCTTTTGCTTTTATACACTAATTACCTACTCCTTGCCTCAATTATGAAACTGAAAGAAATAATGGCCACAGTAATATGTTTTCATCTGTTGCCATCATTCATACCCATCCCTAATCCAAACCCCAATAGGTGTAGTAAATAATTAGTTTAAAAATGAAGAATGCCTTCTGTGGACAATGCTTATTGTTACTACTGCCCACAAATATACTGAGTATCTTGCCAATAATTATAAAATGACCTGTAAGAGAAAAAAGCATCATTGAACACTGGGAGCTTCTGAGCCCTTCATCATTCCTGGTAAGCACTATGATTGGTTGCTTTCAGCAGCTGACCTCTAGCCCTACCTTGCATTCATTCATTCATTCATTCATTCATTCATTCATTCATTCATTCATTCATTCATTCATTCACTGATTACCTGTTTTATCTTAATCAAGGTCATATCACAGGCCTGCTTAGGACAGAGGATGTAATAGAGAATGAATGAAAGAATGAATGAATGAATGAATGAATGAATGAATGAATGAATGAATGAATGAACAACTTTTTTCTATTTTTTCCAAGTAGCTGTTTGAGGAGCACACACAGCTATGGATGATTAGGACCCCCACAACCACATATGGTACAGGTGCCGAATGCCTAATGCCAGCTATGAGCAATCTTCTCCACTAGCAGCCCAACTACAGATTCCGCCAACTACAGTGCCTATCTGGTGCAACCAGACTTAACAGAGAGCACTCACAGCATGCAGGTTCAATCTGAACCAGATATTTAAAAAAAACCATAAAAGTATGTCTCAGCTTGCTCCTGGCTCATTAATTTGTCAGACCAGGGGCCCAAGGCTAACTTGTACCTAACTGCTAGCAGGTACTGCTCTAGCCTCCTGCCTGGTCGCATCTTCTTCCTAGTAGGAAACCCCCTGTCTATCCCTCACCGCGTGGCACCCAGGGCACACTCAGATACGGACCTATTCCCAGTGTGGGCTCCAATTTAAACAGTTAAAATTGAACAGAGAATTTGTACTTTTGAAAAGGGACACTAGGGAAACCCCCTGTCTATCCCTCACCGCGTGGCACCCAGGGCACACTCAGATACGGACCTATTCCCAGTGTGGGCTCCAATTTAAACAGTTAAAATTGAACAGAGAATTTGTACTTTTGAAAAGGGACACTAGGGTAAAATTACTAGCCTATTCACTAATTTGTACACTAAGGAAGTGTGCCGTTGGCAGGAGCTAGTCAGTACCTAGCAAAATCTGGTTATCTCACAATAGAATTTTCCATGAATTCAGGTAGTGTCTCACTGAATAGTAGCTTACCTTAACATAAACTGGTACACCTACCTTCAGCTACCTTTGAGACCCTGCAGACTCCTAGCGGTGTTAGCGAGGTTTTGTAAACCCTACCTTTTTTTCCGCCATTTTTTTCAAAACCTAACTGCTAGCAGGTACTGCTCTAGCCTCCTGCCTGGTCGCATCTTCTTCCTAGTAGGTACGCAGTCACATAACAGTGCTTAAATTGTTTAAACTGTTTAATACTTGAAAGATGCTTCTGCATAGCAGATTTCTTATTGTTAAGTGTTTTTTTTTTTCAAGTAGCGTTACAGACCTATCTTGGCTTGGCTGTAAACGGCTTGCCTCATCGGCGTGCAGTCACATAACAGTGCTTAACTTGTTTAAATTGTTTAATACTTGAAAGTTGCTTCTGTAATAGCAGATTTCATATTGTTAAGTGTTCTTTTTGTCAAGTAGCGTTACAGACCTATCTTGGCTTGACTGTAAACGGCTTGCCTCATCGGCGTGTTTTCTGGGAAGCAGCGTGTTGGCGCTTGTTATAGAACTGACTTGTTTCTGTGTTTGAGAGTTAACCATTACAGTACTGCCTCATGTTTTTAACTGTATTTGCCTAGTCATAACGTTAAAACAGTTTAGTTTTGCCTCTTAGGCGTGTTTTTGTCTACAGAGTTATAACTGCAGCATTGTGCTGGTGCTTGTAATACTAATTATCTAGCAATGAGTTCAGATGGTCTGTTTATATCATATCTCAAGAAGCTAGTGCACTAATAATAGTAAGAATAGAGTTGGTGAGCGTCGCTTTTACTACAGTCTGAAATCACTTTGTTAGCGTGCTTTCAGCACTGATAAATCATTGATTGAATATTTTTGTGCTGTGTTTGTATCCTTGTTCATAATTGCCATACAGTAATATTTGGTTAGGAATCCTAGTTTGTGATTACATTCCCATAACTCCTGTCTTTTTCCCTATCTATTACAGGAAACCCCCTGTCTATCCCTCACCGCGTGGCACCCAGGGCACACTCAGATACGGACCTATTCCCAGTGTGGGCTCCAATTTAAACAGTTAAAATTGAACAGAGAATTTGTACTTTTGAAAAGGGACACTAGGGTAAAATTACTAGCCTATTCACTAATTTGTACACTAAGGAAGTGTGCCGTTGGCAGGAGCTAGTCAGTACCTAGCAAAATCTGGTTATCTCACAATAGAATTTTCCATGAATTCAGGTAGTGTCTCACTGAATAGTAGCTTACCTTAACATAAACTGGTACACCTACCTTCAGCTACCTTTGAGACCCTGCAGACTCCTAGCGGTGTTTTCCCGGCCTCCGCTCCAGCCTCCGCGCCCCACCCTGCCCCCTTATCCCACCCGCCCCCACTACCTCTACATTTATAAGGTCATTAGCCCAACCCCCTTTTCTCTTGACCAATCCTGACCACCAGTCAATTTATCAACTCTCCTCTCACACTCCAGGCCTACCTCAACTACCAAGTAAAATCTTCTACCGCAGCTTACCCATTAGCCTTTCTCCCATATATCATGGGTAAAGCCTCATACCCTATTATCCTTCCCACAGTAGTACTCCTCCTTATTCCTTATTACTTAACCAGATATGAAAACCATACACTCTCAGGGATTCCTTTCCCCAAAAGCCACACTAAGTCACACTCAAACAACCCCCATCACACCAACACATATTCCCACTACCCACCCTACACTCACAGTCCTAAACCAGTGCATCTTACTCTCCGCTATCCCAAACCATCTACAACTAAATCTAATCTCAAGCTGTTATTCAAACTACAAAGATTGTTAGATCATTTGAAAACTTGTATTGCCACAGATGGTGACATCCACCCCAATCCAGGTCCTACCACTACCACAGACCCTAATTCCATAAAGTTTGCCCGTGTCTCTAAGTCCCTCCTTATACTTCACCTCAATCTAAGAAGTATAAACAATAAGGTTCATAATTTTCATGCGATGGTAGATACCCATTCCCCAGACATCATGTGCCTATCTGAAACCTGGCTCAAACCAACTACTAAGGATGAAGAAATCCTTCCCCCTGGATATAACATCCTTAGGGCTGATCGGATTAACAAAAAGGGAGGGGGGTTAGCTGTATTATTCAAGAATATCCTTAATATCGTCCTTAATCCTATCCTACCCCCCAAAATCTCCAATATTGAACTTACCTCACTAAAGATCTGCCTAAACACCCAAAAATTCATTAATCTCATTGTAATCTATATACCACCAGGAAATCATTCAGATAACCTTGAACAATTGCTCAGCTGGCTAGCCTCCAATTGCCCTCAAGAAACCATAGTAATAGGTGATTTTAACCTTGACTGGTCCCTCTACACTGCACCCAAAAGCCCCTCGCAATTAACCTTCATGGTTTTTCCCAAAATATTTCTTCACCTACCAGAATTGGCAACCCTAAACAAAAAGAGAGCATCATTGACTGGATTCTTACTAATAAAGACACACATAATTATTCTACAGGGACACTCCCAAATGACCTCAGTGACCACCTTATTACCTATATCCAGAAACGTAAGTGTCCATCGAATAACCCCCCCTCTTACAGACTTGTTAGAAACAAGAAGAATTTTGTCCCAAGACTTTTCCTTGCTGAACTCCAATCCTGTAATTGGTCCACCCTGAAAACTTTACCACTCAAGAGAGCGTAGCACACTTTAATAGTACTTTCCTGAAGATACTTGACTCCCCAAACCGTCAAATCAGAACCAAGGAACGAATAGCACCTTGGCTGTCTAGCGAAACCAAATCTAAAATTAAACTTCGAAACCAGGCCTGGCATAACTGGAGAGTGACCAAAACCCCACTAGCTCGCATCAAGTTTCAACAGCTTAGAAACACTACTAAAGCGGCCACTACCCAAGACAAAAAACAATATTTTTGTCACCTCCAGGACAAACACCAGAACAACCCAAAGAAATTTTGGGCTGGATTTAATAAGCTCCTCCGCCCGGGTAAATCTACTACCCCAACCCCTGAGAAACTCATTGGGAAAGAACCAGAGATAATAGCCAATGCTTTCAACTCTTTTTTCATCGAGACCATCCAGTCCCTAACCAGTCAGCTTACCACTACCAACCCTTCTTTTACCCACACTAAAGACTCAGTACACCCCTCCTTTAATCTACAGCCGGTACCTACCTCCTATATACGCATCCTCCTGAAAAAACTCAAACCTACCACCTTAGCTGCTGACCAGCTCCCTGCAGAATACCTTCAAATAGCGTCAGACGCCATTGCCTATCCCATCTCAATATTGATTAATAGAACTATAACTGAAACTACCATTCCCTCTATTTGGAAAATCTCATATATCATCCCTCTTCATAAAGGGGACCTCCATGGAAACATCCAACTACCGTCCCATAGCAATACTGTCTCCAATAGCTAAAGTCATGGAACGGTGTGTTCACAAACAGCTCCTACACTATCTCAACCTTAATAGTCTTCTGTCCCCAACTCAGCATGGCTTCCCATCACAGTACAACCACTGCCCTTCTTTCCTTTGTTGACTCAGTCAACAACAACAGGAACAAGAAATTAATTTCCTCAGCTCTCTTCCTTGACCTCTCAAAGGCCTTTGATATGGTCAATCATAAGCAACTGCTTCACACCCTGGAAACCCTATACCTTGACATCCCAACCATAAACTGGTTTAAAGCCTATCTCTCGTAGGCAACAAGCCGTCCAATGGCAAAACAAGCTATCCGTCCTACTTCCCAACACCATAGGTGTTCCTCAGGGCTCTATACTGGGTCCTCTTCTTTTCTCAGTTTTCATTAATGAACTTCACTCGATCATCCCCAATTCTACATGCATCCAATATGCAGATGACTCTACCCTGATCTGTTCTGACGTCTCCCTCCTGAAACTTCAAACAATCACCCAAAACTGCTTTACGTTAGTGGAAAAATGGTTCTCTAAAAGGCAACTAATCCTTAATCCCACTAAAACCAAACTATTGCTTTTCTACCCCTCTGCAACTACTCCTTTAGGTAAAGATCCTCTGAATGCGGACAACATGTTCCATGTGGAATCTATAAATGGTACCATCATATCCCCGGTCTCTCATACCAAACTATTAGGTGTGACCATAGATAACAAGCTTAAATTTGATATACATATTAACCAAACCATTAAATCCGTGAACAAGAAACTTGGATCTATGTACAGAATAAAAAATTTCCTAACCCCTCATACTAAACTAACCATTGCTCGCACTCACCTCCTTTCCACCCTCCTTTATGCCTCACCAATACTGTCGTTCCTCAACATGCGGGAACTCAATAAACTATCTGTTGCCTATAATCATATAGCTAGATTTATAACAGGAACCCCGTATCGTACTCACCACTGCCTCAACCTAAATAACCTCGGATGGCTCGAACTCCCCAACCTCCTCAAACTCAAACAACTTACAGAGGCTTTCAAAATAATCAACCAACCGGACAGAACCCCTCTTTGTGCAATATCCTTACCCCCTACTCTAACCTAAAATCACTCAGGTCAGCTAATAGTGTTCAAGTTCTAACCATTAAATCTAATAACTCTGGAGGTGATGCTCTCTATGCCAATTCCATTGGAAAGCTATGGAACTCTCTACCCAATAGCCTCAGACTAATGACCTCGATTAATCAATTCAAAACTCACCTCAAAATATTTCTTAAGTCTGAATGGTTATGCCCATGTCCTAAACCAGACTAGCCGCTGCTGCATTTACCCTGCATCAGCGATCGCAACTCTTCCCTGTGACTTCAATTGGTCGCCGACCTAGTATTTATCTGTATAATATTACTGATTGTTACTTTATAAATATGTTATTCTAATGGCGTTTTCACTTTGTTTGTTTTTCATGCCAACCTATACCATTTGTAAATGTATTCTGTATTGTCTTATCTGTGGAGCTTTTCTCCCCGGGCCTCTACTGAAAATGGACATGTATCCAGCTAGACTAGCCCGGTCAACAAATGTAAAATAAATAAATAAAATAAATAATAAAATAAATTTATTTATTTAAACATTTGATGACTTGGACATGAACCAACTCCAGCTGATCTACCTATAATGTTCAGGTAATTACAGGTGTAGACAGGTCATACAGGATTGGTTTGTGTGTCAGTGACAGAGAATGTGGGGCAGTTATTCAGTTGTTGCCTTTTCCAAATAGCATGTATTTAGATTTAATTGTTAGATGGTGTCAGGTGAATCAGTTGTAAATATTCCTAAAGTGTTCCTGGATCAATGCCAAGAAAGATTATCACACTGATATTGTGTAGATTTTATGGGAGGAAGTTTATAAGTAGAGACAAAAGGATAGAACCAAGTATGAAGCCGTGGGTGACTCCAAATGTGTAACAAGATATGGAGGATAGAATATTGTTTATTTTTAACTTGAAAAAGTGTGATAGAAATAGTTTCAAAGCCGGGCTAGAAAAGATGCGTGAAAGTGCAGAAAGGTCAGTTATTTTATGATGAGAGCGTAGTTCACCAAATCAAAGGCTTTTCTAGAGGTTAGCGAGATAAAGCCTTGACTACAGCCCAGGTTCTGTTAGTAACTCAGGTGCTTAGAAGCAGATGCAGGGAGGATGGGAGTGTCCATCCTTTTGGGGGGCAGTTTCATAAGCACTAAGGAGCATATGCCTAACATGCAGGCAGAAGGTCTGTGGTGAAGACTCGAGACAGTGTGTGAACACATCATGGGACACGGTGGGATAGGCAAGATGTTTAATGCTACCTGTGAATGTGAGGGGCAGTCTAGAGTTGGACCTGCCCACTGCATATCCATTGCCAAGAATGCAGTATTTCAGCACATGCTCATGGTTGAAGGGGGATGACACATAACAATCGGCTCAATGATTGGCAGCAAAGAAAAAAACACCAGTTAGAAGGTCTTTTCAAAGTTTGTGACGATAGTATGCATAGCACATGGTAGGGAACAGTGCAGATATTAAAGCTAGAATGAGCATCATGTTGTCTAGGTAAGAGACTCCATCCGTCTTGTATGAACACAGTCATAAGTGTGTCAAGACCTTTTGAGTAAGTGAAGACTAGGTTGGTAGGGTTACTAGATTTAGGACATGGAAGGGATGAAGCAGTTTTTCAATCAGTAGGAATGGTACCTGTAACAAGAGAGGGATCACATGCAATGAAGGAGGTCTAAAGATACACGATGCAGATTTCTTTAAGAATTTATGATGAGTAAAGAAGAAGAAGCTGATTTATTTAAGATGTTGACAAAGAGCTTGTACTCTGCATTTGAAGAATTAAAACAAAATTCAAAAGGCAAGTAAAGGAGGTGTGAATTGGGTGTAACCTCGACTGAATATTGTTGCGTTTCAGAACATATTGCAAGGACAAAGACGGGACTTCTGAAGAAGGTTTTTAATTCATAACCTACATCATAAAGTGGTATGGAAATATTATTACAGGAGCTGATTGGTACAGATGACTTATCCTTTGAATGGTGAAGAATATTTTTATTTAAAGAAATTCCTATGCATTTTGTGTTAACTAGACGGATTTACTGCTGATTTCTGCAGTGCTTTGATTTATTTAATTGCTGTGTGTCAGGTTTAGTAAGTGGCAGGGGTGCTCAGAGTATCTGGAATATTTCTATAAAACCAAGTCTTTATCCCTCAGTTTTATTTTGTTTTTTAGTTTGGTAGTAAACAGACCCAGTGACTTGGCCTGAATGGACAATATAAAAGCTACACTTGCTTCTAGGAATGGCATTAAAAAGTCCCTTAAATTTAGATTTTCTCTAAGTAAACCTAACTTCGGCAGTAAGTGAACCCGACACAGTTGTCACTATTGTTTTTGAGCATTTTTAAAGCATTTATATAATTTTGTGGAAAAACATCAACTTCTCTGTTTATTGGTTTTCATGTTCTGGTTTCCTCCAAATCACCTTGCAGAAGGGCAAATTAGCCAGGGACTTAGTTGTTTGGTAGTTGTTTGTTGTTTGTTATTTAATCTGTACTTGAGAGTTGCTTTTGCTGTGCTTTTACATTAACAAATTCCAGGATCATCCATCTTGTGGCAGAAGATATTATCTGGTCTCTCTGAGTTGGGAAACACTCCAGAGAGGTCAAAGTGTGGTTGTTTATTGGCTAGAGGGCATGGGAGTCAGTTTTCAAGCTTTTTTTTGGCTATAAATCAGGCAAGTTTATGTGGAGCTGCCCACCAGGCAAAAGTAGTTAGCAGTGCCCTGTATAGTAACAAATGCACGGACATTACAATTTCCCTATAAAGTTTGAATTACATCTGAATCCTGTTAAATGCTGTAACGTTGTATGGAATTAAGCTTAGAGCACCTAGCTTGTGCATCAAATGAGAACTACCATATCCTAACATTATATAGCATCTTGCTCATAACCCAGAAACTAATTTACATATCAAATAACACTGTCATATCCTAGTACTATATAATATCTTACCCTTAACTCCAGAAACTACCCTAGGAGACCTCTGCTAAAACCCATTCCTTAATTCTAAACAGCCCACCCTATTATAGGACTGGACAACACAGATATGCAACTTCCAAACGCCTCTGTTGCCAGCTTGGTAGATTTGGGCATTCTAAGGCAATGCAGCAATGGTCTCATGTTCTCAAACAACCAGTAAATCACTAAAGAGAATAGCACAGTATGAGAGAGATGTTGTTCTCAAACAACCAGTAAATCACTAAAGAAAATAGCACAGTATGAGAGAGATGTAAATACACAACTTCCCTGGAAGCAAATATCTCACATTCAAATGAGGTTATCAGGAATACCCTTACTATGTCCATCACAGATATACTGCTCACCACACACACACACACACACACACACACACACACACACACACACACACACACACACACACACACACACACACACACACACACACACACACACACAGATTGCCTTATGCTGAGGCACTTAAAAGAAAGATTCCCAAATGTCAAAGACCTCCAAAGCCACCTAATGGCAACAGTGCTCCTCAGGAATCACTAAAACACTCACCAAAAGCAACACCAAACATTTCAAATAAGCCTATACCCACTGGTCCCCCAAGTGGAAAGCCCATAAGACAAGCAAACACTTTACCTAATACCTTTGTCATTGTGTGAAACACAGATGTCCCTCTAACCAGGTACCAGGATCGACAATATGCACTCAGGTCACTGTGCTGTGCTCCACAGTATCAGGATCAAATATCATGCATGCACTCGGGTCAATGCTCCAGGTACAATTGTGGCGAACATAACATCATGCGGCACTTCAGGTGTCACTGTGCTCCAGGTATCAGGATCACAAATGCATGCATGGGGTCAGGTCATCTGTACTATCGGTATCAGGATCGACAATATCATGCATGCACTCAGGTCACTGTGCTCCAGGTACCAGGATCGACAATATCATGCATGCACTCAGGTCACTGTGCTCCAGGTATTAGGTCCTTGGTCACATGCATGCACACTCAGGTCAATTGAGACAGGTACCAGATCAAACAATCATGCATGCACTCAGGTCACTGTGCTCCAGGTAACAGGACGCATAATCAGGTCATGCTCCAGGCAGGTGTGCTCAGGCACCAGGATCGACAATATCATGCATGCACTCAGTGGGTGTAAAACACCAGCCCATTTATTTCAATCGACTCATGCGGGTAACTCAGGTCACTGTGCTCCAGGTACCAGT
Organism: Protopterus annectens; assembly: GCF_019279795.1. Classification (NCBI taxonomy): domain Eukaryota; kingdom Metazoa; phylum Chordata; order Ceratodontiformes; family Protopteridae; genus Protopterus; species Protopterus annectens. The sequence goes on from NC_056736.1 coordinate 753,569,249, forward strand.
CAGGTAGGTATACTAGTTTTATTGAGCAGCATCATACCTTCACCAGTAACTAGGATGGAAATATCATGTAACATGACTCATTTTACTAGGGCTTAATACCAGTAACTCCAGGGAGATACAACATGCCTCAGCATGAGAGGAGGTGGTACCAGGACGATAATAATTCCTACCCATGAGAAGTGTTTCATGTAATGCAAGTGATGTAAGATATAACCACCCAATTCCCCGACATATGACTGAAACTGCCGCCTACATTATGACATCATCAATGTTTTACTCACCGTGACACTGGTGCTGCTATGCAATGCGAATTTGGGGTTCTCAGGAAATCCTTCAGATGGCTTGACATCTGGGGGGGGTACTGCAGAATGAGGCTGATAAGTTTATCAGGCTGTCTGCTATACATGACATGCTACAGACTGTGAGTGTCCAGAGAAAATCTGCTCTGGCTGTGCCCAGCAACTGCTCCACCTCATAAGCAACACCACACAATCCTCCACAGGGTGATGAGAATAACAGCGATGACCATGGTTACAGGGTGGACAGATAGCTCCCCCACCACGGTACACGTTATCTCAGGAAAAACAGCAACATCTAGTACAGACTTGTGTATCATGACAACAATGGACAAGGGTCCGGATGGAAAGATGAAAAAAATCAGCAAAGGAGAGTAGTATTTCTAGAAATGAAATCATCTTCAAATCTTGGTGAATACCTTCGCAAGGTGGACCCTGCTTTTTAGAAAGTCTTAGCAAGATGGTACTGATATACAGACCATATTTTATATAACATACATCATGGATAGAAGTAGGTCACAAAATAAAAAAGATAGCTGTGTGCACAAGTCCCAGGATAAAAAAGTGCCCAATCCTGGTAGGTGCACTAGTGCCAGGACTTGAAAAAAATGACGGTGTTGAACCCTCAAGCCATGGGAACATTCCTACAATGGGGCTAGGCCAGGCTTAGAGGCAGGATGACCCCCCCCCCATTGTAGAAGGAAATAGTACTCGACAAAAATCACAATACTGATAGGCAAAAAAGACCCATAAAGATGACAAAGTGGACTACTGAGGATAAGAAAGAAACTATGTATTGTTACTATTATGCAAGAAGCCGAGAATTTCCAGACAGAAGATATACAAAAAGATTAAGAGAGAAATTAGAAGAAAGAAAAATACTTGCACAAGAAAAGCTGTCAAAAGCTTCAAATGTAAATTTGTGTTCATTAATACAACAGTTTCTTGAAAAACATTACATAGACTAAGAAACCTTGAGGTGTTTGGAAAAAGAAGCGATTCTGACTAGTGACAAAATGTGAAAATAATAAGAACAAAATCTAAATACTTTTGAAAGGTATAAAAAAAGAAATATGGACATGGCAAAGAGAGATCTGATATGGTACAATATTTATCCAAAGGAGAAAGCCAAATTAAGCAATGCAAAAAAGTAGCACCAAAGATATTCGGGTTCCTATTAGAACGATGAAAATGCATTTTGTCTAATGCGTTTTTGTCGACACATACAGAGCAAACAGGCAAAATAGTGAAGCGGCTGTCCAGTGAATTCTTTCCCTGGGAAAGAAGTCGCTTGACCTCTTAGTTGCTTTTGCCGTGTCCTGCAGTGTAGTGTGGTCCCTTGTCCGGTATAGCTCCCGAGCGTGAATGTGCAACAGTTACTGACCTTAGGGTTAGGGTGCAGGTTATGTTTTAAAATGTTTACTGTTTTATTTCCGTTAGATGTATGGTTGGGTTATGTGCATATGTTTATTTAGTTGTTTACTGTTTTTTTTTTTTGGGGGGGTACAATTAGGTTTAGGGTACGTGTGTATGTGTGTGGAAGTTTCACTAAAAGTGTGTTGATGAAACATCGTTCGCTGTTTTCAGCATTCGATGTTTCAATATAGACCCAGATATTCAAACATAAATACAGGCAAAGGCACCCAGATATGGAAAATTTCCCAATACAAAAAATAAGATCATAATGGGGTAAGGCAAAACAGAAGATTAGTAAAGTAGAAGTTAAAAAAAATAGAAGCTAAAGTTATTGAATGCCAGCAAAGTGAAGGATTTAATGTGGAAAGTCTAACACAGGTTATATCACAGCAGGATGGAGCAATGAGTCCTGCAAGTGAGGAGAAACAGGAGGAGGAGGAGCAGGAGACATCTGAAGAGAAATATGGACATGGGAAAGGAAAAGAGATTTAATATGGTGTAATATTTATGTGAAGGAGAAAGTAAAACTAACCAATACAAAGGGGAGCACTAAAGGTATTTGAAAAGAGATAAAAGGAAAGGTATCCAGACATGGAAAAGTTTACAATACAAAAACAAGAAAACAAACGGAAAGTAGAAAAGAGGATTAGTAACGGAGAAGTTAAAGAGACTGAAACTGAGGCCATGGATTACCTGTGAAGTGAAGGATTTAGTATAGAAAATTTAACTGATAACGCAACAAGATAGAATAATGAATCCCCAAATTAAGGAGAAACCAGTGAGCATGAAACATTTGATCAGTTGTCATATGAAGATACTTTAGAGCCTTCAGTAGGAAACCAGTATAAAAGTTCAACTGGAGTTGTACAGCAAGGGAAGGAACAGGAAACTGTGGCAACTCTGATGTAGTCAATGTTGAGGAGTGATAGGCCAGTGAGTTCCCACATGAAAGAACAACGGATGACGCAGGACGAAACTAAAGAGAATGTGACACAGGAAGATGTTCCGGAACTTTCTGTAGAATGCCTGCAGGAAATGGCGAACAAAGAATGTGCCCACAGTTTAGAAGAAAATAATCCAAGAAAGGAGTTGCTTGATTTACTAGAGATGGATAAACATATTAAGATTAATGAAAAGAAATAGACTACAGAAAGTCAATAAGGTCCAAAATGTTACAACAACTACAAGTGGTCAAAACTTTCCCAGATGATATAAGCATGTCATTTGGTCTTGATAAATGTGCAAAAGCAACCTTTAAAGCAGGAAAGCTGCAGCACCAAGAAAACTTCAGCCTGGGACAGGAATGTGATGTAAAGGAACTTGAGCAAGAGGGAGCGTATAAATATTTGGGAACTGATGAAGGATTAACAATAAAACATGAACAAATATGAATACAATTTAGTAAGGAATAAATCAGAAGACTAAAATTAATACTGAAATCAGCTCTGACATCTAGGAACAAAGTCCAAGCTATAAACAAATTTGTTCTACCTGTCCTAACTTATAGTTCATAGGATCATAGGAGCATAGGAAATTACTAGGCTAATGGCCCAAGTGCCCTTACAAGCCTAATCAAATTTTACCCTTGTTACCATGATTAGCAACAAGGGTAAACTTTGGAGTGCTTGACTGGCCGCAAATCGTATTGGATCAGTTGGACAGGAAAACAAGAAAGATGCTTCATGCTTATCAAATGATTTATAAAAATAAGTGCATACCAAGATTATATATCCCCCATTCTGAAGGAGGTATGGGCTTCCTCGAAATTTATTACATATATAGATCTGCAATCATGGGACTGCATACATATCTGCTGACCTCACAAGATCCAAACATAGTGAAAGTCTTAAAACGTGAGGAGAATAAGTCTGCAATTACTTCTCTGCTTAGTTTAGCAGAAGCATATTGGTGTCAAGCGGGAATAGAAATCAAACCAGAAGTAGATAAAAATCAGGCAGCAACTGAATGTGCCAAAAAACAAAAGAAAGAATATAAGGTGAGGGACTAGATGTGGAGGCAAGAAATGTGTAAAATGCATAAATATAGTTACAAGTACAGGAAACTCTTGGAACATCCTCATGTCAATCAGAACTGAATGCAGGAATAGTTATGGAGAGGTGAATTTAAACCTAACGATGAAAGGTTAACATTGGTGGCCCAGGATAGTGGACTATGTACATGATGGTTTGCAAAGTCCATTGAACAAGTGGGAGAAACAAACAAATGCAGGTCTTGTAAAACCGAATTGGAAACAGTTGCACACCTCATTGCTGCCTGTGACATACTAATGGCAGAAGGACTGTATACTGAAAGGCATAATAATGCAGCAAGATTGTTGCACTGGGAATTGTGCAAACATTATGGTACTGAAGTGGCTGAAAAACACTGGAAACCTGAGCCACAATGCATCATAGAAAATGATGAAGTCTACATCACATGGGATCACCCATTACCAACAGTTCAAAATATAGATGTGAGAAAACCGGATATAGTGGTCCATGAAAAGAAGATAAAAGTAGCATTGCTCACTGAAATCATGACACCCAGTGACTACAGTGTGTAAGATACAGAGAGACACAAAGTCATAAACTATCAGGATTTGCAGGCAGAAATGAGAGCAATGAGGAAGAAAGATACCCAGACAGTTCCAATAGTAGTAGGAGCAACGGGTCTTATAAAAATAATCTACAGTTGTACTTAGATATGTTACCCATACATGTGACTCCATATAAACTGCAGAAGGAGTCAATTCTGGGCACATTGCAGATGCTGTGTAGAACACTTCTGGCTAACATCAAAGACTACAACAATACTAATTTCATGGACTTTAATCATACTTTGAATGGGGTCCATTCCTGTCATGGTATTAGAAACCCAAAACACTCAGAGAAATTAAATCCTATTAGAATATACAGTAAAATAATATATACAATATGGTGGTTGCCATGCTTAAATTAGTGCAGGCTATGCAGTGCAATATGTGTTAAGGCTGTGCTTCATACATTACTGCTATGCAGTGCAGTATGTGTTCACGATGTGCTTCATACATTACTGCTATACATTGCAATATATGTTCACACAGTGCTTCATACATTACTGCTATGCAGTGCAGTATGTGTTCACGCTGTGCTTCATACATTACTGCTATGCAGTGCAGTATGTGTTCACGCTGTGCTTCATACATTACTGCTATGCAGTGCAGTATGTGTTCACGCTGTGCTTCATACATTACTGCTATGCAGTGCAGTATGTGTTCATGCTGTGCTTCATACATTACTGCTATGCAGTGCAGTATGTGTTCACACTGTGCTTCATACATTACTGCTATGCAGTGCAGTATGTGTTCATGCTGTGCTTCATACATTACTGCTATACATTGCAATATATGTTCACACAGTGCTTCATACATTACTGCTATGCAGTACAGTATGTGTTCATGCTGTGCTTCATACATTACTGCTATGCAGTGCAGTATGTGTTCACACTGTGCTTCATACATTACTGCTATGCAGTGCAGTATGTGTTCATGCTGTGCTTCATACATTACTGCTATACATTGCAATATATGTTCACACAGTGCTTCATACATTACTGCTATGCAGTGCAGTATGTGTTCACGCTGTGCTTCATACATTACTGCTATGCAGTGCAGTATGTGTTCACGCTGTGCTTCATACATTACTGCTATGCAGTACAGTATGTGTTCATGCTGTGCTTCATACATTACTGCTATGCAGTGCAGTATGTGTTCACACTGTGCTTCATACATTACTGCTATGCAGTGCAGTATGTGTTCATGCTGTGCTTCATACATTACTGCTATACATTGCAATATATGTTCACACAGTGCTTCATACATTACTGCTATGCAGTACAGTATGTGTTCATGCTGTGCTTCATACATTACTGCTATGCAGTGCAGTATGTGTTCACACTGTGCTTCATACATTACTGCTATGCAGTGCACTATGTGTTCACGCTGTGCTTCATACATTACTGCTATACATTGCAATATATGTTCACACAGTGCTTCATACATTACTGCTATGCAGTGCAGTATGTGTTCACGCTGTGCTTCATACATTACTGCTATACATTGCAATATATGTTCACACTGTGCTTCATGCATTACTGCTATGCAGTGCAGTATGTGTTCACGCTGTGCTTCATACATTACTGCTATGCAGTGCAGTATGTGTTCACGCTGTGCTTCATACATTACTGCTATGCAGTGCAGTATATGTTCACACAGTGCTTCATACATTACTGCTATGCAGTGCAGTATGTGTTCATGCTGTGCTTCATACATTACTGCTATACATTGCAATATATGTTCACACAGTGCTTCATACATTACTGCTATGCAGTGCAGTATGTGTTCACGCTGTGCTTCATACATTACTGCTATGCAGTGCAGTATGTGTTCATGCAGTGCTTCATACATTACTGCTATACATTGCAATATATGTTCACACAGTGCTTCATACATTACTGCTATGCAGTGCAGTATGTGTTCATGCTGTGCTTCATACATTACTGCTATACATTGCAATATATGTTCACACAGTGCTTCATACATTACTGCTATGCAGTGCAGTATGTGTTCACGCTGTGCTTCATACATTACTGCTATACATTGCAATATATGTTCACAGTGCTTCATACATTACTGCTATGCAGTGCAGTATGTGTTCACGCTGTGCTTCATACATTACTGCTATGCAGTGCAGTATGTGTTCATGCTGTGCTTCATACATTACTGCTATGCAGTGCAGTATGTGTTCACACAGTGCTTCATACATTACTGCTATGCAGTGCAGTATGTGTTCATGCTGTGCTTCATACATTACTGCTATACATTGCAATATATGTTCACACAGTGCTTCATACATTACTGCTATGCAGTACAGTATGTGTTCATGCTGTGCTTCATACATTACTGCTATGCAGTGCAGTATGTGTTCACACTGTGCTTCATACATTACTGCTATGCAGTGCAGTATGTGTTCACGCTGTGCTTCATACATTACTGCTATACATTGCAATATATGTTCACACAGTGCTTCATACATTACTGCTATGCAGTGCAGTATGTGTTCATGCAGTGCTTCATACATTACTGCTATACATTGCAATATATGTTCACACTGTGCTTCATGCATTACTGCTATGCAGTGCAGTATGTGTTCACGCTGTGCTTCATACATTACTGCTATGCAGTGCAGTATGTGTTCACGCTGTGCTTCATACATTACTGCTATACATTGCAATATATGTTCACACTGTGCTTCATACATTACTGCTATGCAGTGCAGTATGTGTTCACGCTGTGCTTCATGCATTACTGCTATGCAGTGCAGTATGTGTTCATGCTGTGCTTCATACATTACTGCTATGCAGTGCAGTATGTGTTCACGCTGTACTTCATACATTCCTACACAGCAGTGCAAGTAGTAAAGTGTCAGGTCTAACAGGTGACAGAGGACGTGTAATAACAGCGCAGTCACCAGATAGTCTAGGTCACAGGAGTGCTTTTCTCCTCTTTAAGACAACAGCACAGAGAATAGTCCAATATGGATGATTTCATACTTGCAGCACAGTTTTAGCCTGAGTTGCAGCATTTATATTTAATGATGCTTAGCTGAAGTGAATGTTTCTGCATCATTTAATAAAGTGCCATGTAAGTATGTTGTTCTAGAGAATTCTAGAGCAGCTCCTAACTGTGTTAGTCATGAATGTTACCTCACACATCCTGAAATCACTATGTAATGACACACCCACATGCCATGAGCATAAAGCAGTCTTCATGGGGTTCAAAAAGGGGACAGTAAATTAAAGAGGTTTACTTATTTACCACTGTTATGGTGCTGGGTGGGAGTTGTACACAGTTTGGATAATGTGTCCAAGCTAGGTGTATATCTGCTTTTATTCTGTATATGTATTTGGGGCTGTCAGTTTAGCACCGTTTACATTCATCTTGTGTTCTCTACCACTTCTTTCTAATGCCACATATTCTATACACTGGACATCTTTGTCAAATGCATATTGATGCACATTGACATACAACTCATGCACCACTCCATGTGCTAACTGCATGTGCACTGACCCTGTCACTTTTATTGCTACTGACTCCATACCATCATGGCTTCCTCAGCCTCACAGCTCTGATTAGCAGAGGTTTGTACCTCACTGCTCTGACTGGTAGAGGTTTGTTGTATGTGTAGTTCCATCTACCTATCTCATTCTAAAAGACATCTCAGCAAACTGTGCTTATGTTGAGATGCAGAATACTGAACCCGGTCCATACAATTTACTAGCAAAAGATTGTAAGTACGTATAAATAAATAAATATGTACACCTCTGTTATTTGTGATGACATGCAGTTAATCACTGGTGACTATAACTTTTAATATTATAAATGTTTATTGTTTTGTAGCAATAGAACTCATTGTGAAAATCCTAATAAAGTGAAGAAGTGTATTTTTATATTGCCAGTTCATTATATATTTAATTAATTTCTTTATTATCTAACTTTTTTCACAAAACTATACACAAGATGTTTACTGCGTATCATCTAACTTCGCATGATATGGAAGAGTAACTAATAATCACAGTTCTGGAGAACTGTATAAATCATGAAAAGAAACTATAAATGCTCTTCAATAATTCCTTTCAAACAAGTTAAACTTTTTCAGATTCCCATATTTAATGAAATGTTATGTTGTATTGAAGGGCTGCTTGCAAGCTACGCAGATCATTTAAAAAAAGTTTTTGTGTAGCCTTTTTGGCATCTGATATGTCTTTTGCAGTGACTCAAACAGCATAATAAGCTAAAATGATTTTTTTAACATACTTTATTCATTTAAGGCTTTCATTAATTGGTATGCATAAAATGCTTTATTAAATCTAGCCTTCTTTAAGCACTGCATAACTCAATGTAATATTTCATGAATATGACATAGTTTAAATCTTCCATAAAACATATTTTTTGTTTTATTTGTTATATTTATTTCATTCAGCATAAAGGAATTTTCTGGAATGAACTAGAAGCAAGGTCTTCCAAGTATATAAATTACACTTCTTAGCTGCAAAATTGACAGCAATCTTTCTGTTTGAAAACTTTTTTTCAAATTCAGTAAAATATTTTAAAATAGTGCAATCTGTAGTTGGTGTATGAAAGAAACTTGGTATTCCTGCCTTGAATCAACTTTTATAAAAGATTTTTTAATCATAGGTTCATAGTTGTTACTAAACTAATGACCACCTGGGCCTTTACAAGTCTAGCTGCGCACCCCGCCATTTGGGTCCTGAGTATCATGGACATGTATACAGTATGGGCATGTAAGTAGGGAGGTAACTAAGGATTTGTAGGGGGCTGTTAGTTAGGATAATGCTTTTCTTATTGAGTGCCTCTGTCCACAAGGGACATAGGGTCCAGACTGGAGGTAAAATTATGATTTTCCATCTAATCGTCAAGGTTTCATTTGAATACAATCAGAGATGAGCTCTGTTTTACATGGGTTGGGATCCTATTCCATAGTGAGGGGATCCTTTAGAACACATATCTATCTCTGTCCAGCACATTTTGTCAGTGTTGCAGTTGAAGTTCAGATCCCTGGACCTCGTGTTTCTGGTCTTGTTTGTTTTGCACTTGTGTAACAGATACAGCAGTGCTTTGTCTGAGGAAGACTTGTAAGTCAAGCAAAGATCCCCTGTCAGCAGCCTGTAGCAGACTGAATGCAGAGACAGAGCCTTTGGGAGATCAGTATAGGACAGGGTATTCATTCCCAGAATTCTCATGCTGAGAGACCTTTGTGGGGATTCCATCTGTTGCAAGTGTCTGGCTGCTACATAACAAAGGGGTCATTGTATTCAATCATAGGTCTGATAAGGGCCAAGCAGAGTGATACTACAACTTCTTTGAACCCGCATGCCATACCCTTACCTATGAGCTAGGTGAAATAGAATGATTTTCTTACAGTCTTTGCTATATTTGTTTTTGCACCTCCACTTTTAAAGTTTGCCCTGTTTGTTGCATTTACCTGTTGGGGCTACACACTCAAGTGTGCTAGCCTGTGTTACATATTTATTGCATTTTCCTGCTGTTTGTTGCAAAAAAAGAAAAAAAAATAAAAAAATTATCCTTGTTCCCGTCTTTCCTGACCTAGATAGTCCAAATACAGGCTTTGCTGTATTCTGGACTTTTGGAAAGTTCCTGTGTTGCCCATTTCCTTTCTTGGATAAAGGGAGGCTTCTTTGTTCACCAGTTGCAGTGGGGAGCTTAGAGCAGCCTATCTATTCCTGGAGGAGTGTTCCCAGCACAAGAATCTGGTAGTCTATTGGTCGGCTTGGGCCAATTTCTAGGTCTTTCAAGTCCCCCTGTATAAAACCCGCTTTAGTGCGGCTTTGTGCGATTTTGCGCATAGCGCACCATCGGGCAGCGCCGCTTAATTGGGTTTAAACCATTCTCAGCTCCATAAAGTCTGCTCTTCACTTTTTCCCTTAGAATTGATCTAGTTCTCATAATAAACACCCTATTCCTACTCTAAAGCCTGGCACTTGCTCACTAAAGCATTTATATAAGTCAGCACTAAAAAATTAAAAGCACTACACCCTCACAAATTCCCCTTGAGTACCTTGTTCCCCATTGGCCCTTTTTTTCAATTATGAAGAAATTCCCAATACTATTCTAGCATGTCCAAAGGTCAGTTGTCAATCTCCTCTCTGGTCCAGCTGGTAAATCTGGGAATCTTGAGGCAATGTTACAACTGCCTCATGTACACAGACAACCCTCTCCTCCTCCCAACAAATTCCAACACATGTGAGAGATGCAACCATATAGCCAAACTGGAGGCTAAGCTCTCTCAACTCAGTACTGGCGTAACCAGTCAGGAGGAGAAGGAAACCACACTCATTACAATTCCAGTCTCACGTAGACCTACCATGACAGCAAACCAAACACATAAACACACAAAAACATACTCGGAGGCTCTAAATAAAAATCTGCCTAAGCAGCAGAGACCTCCAAAGCAGACACCCAAGCAACCGCTACCCCAAAACAAAACACGTGCAACACATAGCTCACAAAGCCAGTGTGCCGAACAGTCACAGCCCTTAAGGCTAAACAACACACCTGATACACTTGTAATAGGTAACTCTATCACCGGGCACAATGACGCCCCGCTCACCAGGCTGAACAAGGAGAAGGTCATGGTGAGCTGCCTGTCGGGCACTAGGATCCGCCACATAACACAAGCACTCAGGGCACTCCAAGGCAAGTACAAATATGACTCAGTCATTGTCCATGCTGGTGTGAATGACCTGAGACGTACCTCCCTGGACTACATGAAAAGAGACATAGAGGAGCTCTCTGAGCATGTAGCCCAGGCCGGTATGACCCTGACCTTGAGTAGCATCTTACCCTCACCAAAAATGATGCCACAATATGAAGACAAGATGATCAATTTCAACAATTTGCTTAAGTATTGGTGTCATTCAAAGGGGATCCAATGCCTGTCAGCCTGGGATGACATGCTCGACAAGCCACGATGCTTCGCTAGGGACGGCTTGCACCTGTCACCCCTGGGCTTTTGGATATTGGCAAAGGCTCTTGCCACCCCATAGTGCCTTTTTAGGCAAGGCTCAAAAGACAAACCCACCTCCATAGGTATCACAAGGGATAAGAAACTAAGAGTAATGCTACTCAACGCCAGAAGTCTAAACCTCAAGATCCACGCACTCGAAACTCTCTTTAGAATGGAGAACATCGATATCTGTGCAGTAACAGAAACCTGGTTCAAGGCTCCCGAGAGCACCCCAGCACTACCAGGTTATACCTCATACCATGCTTTTCGGCCCCAAAACTTGGACCGAACCACAAAAGGAGGGGGAGAATCAATATTCGTCAAAAATACCCACACCTCCAAGTTGGTGGCACAGCACGAAGCATCAGAGACTATCCATGTGCAACTAACAGTGGGTAAAACTGCCTTCCAGTTTATAGCCTGCTACAGACCACCCTCCCAAACCCAGGAACCCCACTCGGCCTTCCTGAGAACACTGGAAAATATGAAGGTCTCTCCAAACACCATTATATTGGGTGACTTCAACTACCCAAACATAGACTGGGAGCATTACTCTAGCTCCAACACCCTAGCCCAAAGGTTCCTAGAATTTATAAACTCAAATGCTATGGAACAACTTGTTACCACTCCCACAAGAGGGGAAAACATACTGGACCTGATCATCACCAACATGGGGACTCTATGCTCCAGACCAGAAGTGTATCCCTCACTGGTAAGATCAGACCATAAACTAATCTCACTGGATATTCACATCCCGACCCCACCCCTGCCCAGAAAACCACAGTGAAAAACTTCTCTAAAGCAAATTTCACACTCCTCAAAACTGAGGTGGAATCCTTCAAAGCTCCCGGGCCTGTGGAAAATACGGCCCAGACCGCAGAATCCTTTATAAACGCATTCTATGAACACCTTCAGGAATGTATGGATCATGCAATCCCAAATAAAACCAAGACCCAATCCTCCAAAGGCAGACATCCTGTCTGGTGGACCCCAGCCATAAACAAACTATACAATAGAAGGAGGAGGAAGCTACTACATGATAAAGCAAAATCCCAAAAAGGGAAGGCATCTCTGATCAGTATTAGCAAAAAACTACGGGCACTCATAAAATCGTCTAAGGCCAGCTTAGAGAGAAAAATTGCACAGGACACTAAGGATAATCACAAGGCTTTCTTTAGCTATGTCAGGAACCTGGGTGGGAATTCCCAGATATGCTCAGAATTAGTCCAAAATGACAAAAAATACACCAAACCCACAGACATTGCCAACATCCTAGCTGACAGGTTCAGCTCAAACTTCTCCCCCCCACCAAAAGGGCAAATATCTATCCCAGCAGTGTGCTGCCCCCCTGACATCTCAGATGCTCAGGTAAGAGCTGCCCTCTCCAAAGCAAAAAACACAGCATCAATGGGACCAGACGGTGTCCTGGGCTGCGTCCTACATGAACTCTAAGAAGAGCTAAACCCAAACATAAAACTACTGTTCAATCTCAGCCTTACTACAGGATATGTACCCAAAGAGTGGCGTACAGCAACAGTGGTCCCTCTCCACAAAGGTGGTGCCTCAACAGATCCTGGAAACTATCGCCCCATAAGCCTGACTAGATTGGTCTGCAAAGCTATGGAAAGGATCATCATGGACCTCATAAATAAAGATATTGGGGACCTACAGACACTGGATCCTACCCAGTTCGGCTTTGTTAAGGGCAGATCCTGCCTCTTAAACCTGGTCGATTTCTTTGAAACAGTCAACAAGGCCACTGACGAGGGGAAGGTGGTCCACACAACCTACCTGGACCTCGCAAAAGCCTTCGATACAGTACCCCACTTGGGCATTATAGATAAGCTCACCAGCTTAAATATAAACCCCTATGTCACTAGATGGGTTGCAAACTGGCTCAAGGACAGAACCCACATGATTAGAATTGCTGGAGCCATGTCAGACTCCAAACCAGTTACAAGTGGTGTCCCACAAGGCTCAGTCCTGGGACCTCTCTTGTTCGGTATATATTTCTCGGAGGTACAGGCCAACACAGAAGGACTGTGGCTGACCAAGTTCGTAGATGACTGCAAACTGGGTGCCATAATCGACTCTCCAGCTGACACAAGCATCCTCCAAAAGGGCCTCATAGAAACAGACAACTGATGCCAGAGCCATGGCCTCAAGCTAAACACCAAAAAGTGTATAGTCATCCCCTTTGGCAAAAACGAAGTGCCCACAAATTACCACATAGGTGGTAATCCATTAAGTATGGAAGAAGTAATTAGGGACCTGAGGATCCAAGTTGATAGCAATCTCTCATTTGACAACCACGTGGCCAAAGTGGTTAGAAAAACATTTTATATAGCCCACCTAATCATGAAGGGATTCACATCTAGATCAGAGGAGGTCATCGTGCCTCTTTACTCATCCCTCATCAGGCCCATAATTGAGTACAATGCCCCTTTTGGGATGTACCTTACCAGACACCTGCAGAAACTGGAAAGACCCCAAAAGTACCTCACCAAGAGAATCAAAGGGCTCAAACAGATGCCATATGCTGCCCGGTTAAAGAAACTCCAGCTCTACTCAGTGGCATACCGCCTGCTCAGAGGTGATCTGTGCCTGACGTACAAAGCCATGTCCAACCTGGAATTAATGGACATGCTGCACCTCAGAAAATCCAAATCTCATTGAGCTACGCGCTCGAGAGACTTGAACCTCAGCACTGAAATAAATAGGACATGCTGGAGGGACAGATTCATAACCCAGAGGCTCCCTTCACTCTGGAATAAAATCCCAGTCCAGGTTAGGCAGACTCCCTCATTGACTCTCTTCAAGAGGAATCTTGATGAGTGGATGGGAGATCGTAGGTTTACCCCGGGTATCACTTCTGTGTCACTGTTAGACAGAGGCACAGTATACTAACCTCGAAAAAGGGCATAGCAAAATTAATTTAAAATGGGTGGCGAAAGCCAAACACACTCTGGCTAGGCTTATAAATGCCCTAGGGCAAATAGCCTAGTATGAACCTATGAACCTATGAACCTATATGTTGTTCAAAGCCCAGATTGCTGTCTACATATGCTCCCAGATCCCTTACTACTGGGTAAATTTCATAGGGGCGATTTATCAATGGAGTGATTAACTCAGGTTTACAGTTTCCAAAAGAGCAGTATAATGCATTTTAGGCCAAGTCTTTGGCACTAGTTAGTTGCCTTTGTTAAACCCTCTTACAAGGTGTTGGTGTCATGGGGATAATCTACAATATCATGGGGATAATCTATAATATCTCCCAGTTTGCAGTCATCTGTGAGCTTGCTGAGCCTGAGGCCTTTGACATTATACTTAACATCTGAGAAGCAGATGCCAAACAGTAGTGGCCCAGTATACAGCCCTGTTGTACTCCTCTGGTGACCAGTCTCCTGGTGGAGGTGGTCTACCTGATCCTAAACTCTTGAGTCCTGTTTCTGAGCCAGTTGGCAAACCAGTGAGTTATTTAGGGATTTATGCCTAGCTTAGAGAGCTTGTCAGGAATGCCTGAGTGGGCTATCATAGCGAATGCCTTGGCTAAGTCAAGATACTCAGTATTTGCTGGTTTAATCTTGTCCTTAGTGAGCCTCTCAAAGAAGTCTACCAGGTTAAATAAGCATTTAGCATTTCCATTATGTCTAGTAGTTCTAAGTTTACACTGCCCACTGACCACACAGGAGACTCACGGCACAGACCCTTGGTGGAGGACAGCTGTCATTCTTTCGGAGCACAAGAGATGTACAATCTATTACTCAAACCAGCTCGCCACAATGGATGCTTACAATAATCCCTCAATGCACAGGGCATTTGCAATGCAGTAGGTCTGCAATACCTATTCACCGTATACGAGGCTCACAATACCCAACCAATTTATACATTTGCTTTAGAATAACCAATCTCTGTGCAGGCAGCTTGCAATACCCACTTAGCACTGAAATTATGAGTTATAATGGAACAATTTGACAATGTGTCAATGTGTGTATGTATGTATACATACACACACACACACACACACACACACACACACACACACACACACACACACACATGTCTATATGGGTCTACTTCGGAAGACTGACAAACCAAAAGACTGAATCCCAAAAGACTGAAAATTCAAAATACTGAAGACATTTTTAATGAAGGGGGCAAGCCCCTCTGCACCCCCTCATGTGGGGGAATGCACCCCCACACCACCTGCTAAGTATATATACCAACTCCAAGACTGAACAACAGAGGAGAAGGGGCAAATTCCATCATTCAGTATTTTGAATTTTCAGTCTTTTGGTTTTTCAGTCTTCTGAAGTAGACACGCCTATATATATATATATATGGTTCCCATTCAGAAGCCTGAAACATCATAAGCCTGAAAATCAAAATCCTGAAACCAAAAGCCTGAAAATTCAGAATCCTGAAAACTCAGAATCCTGAAAGCCCAAAATCCTGAAAGACCAAAATTCTGAAACTCAAAATCCTGAAAACACAAATAATGCTAATATGTCATTATAAAGACACTAATATCTACCAACTGACCCTGACCCTAACCCTAACCCTAAGGTCCGTCACTATCGCACACTCACCTGACCCGCCTCTAACCCTAACTCACTTAAACCGCCTAACCCCAATATTTGTCACTATTGCATACATGCCTAACCTGCTCTAACCCTAACTCACTTAAACCGCCTAACCCTAAAATAAAACCAACCGCACACTTACCTGACCCCAACGCATGACCTAACACCACAGGGCTAACAATAGCAAAGCCACAATGACATCAGTATGTCTATTTTGTGTTTTCAGGATTTTGAGTTTCAGGATTTTGGTCTTTCAGGATTTTGGGCTTTCAGGATTTTGAGTTTTCAGGATTCTGAATTTTCAGGCTTTTGGTTTCAGGATTTTGATTTTCAGGCTTATGATGTTTCAGGCTTCTGAATGGGAACCATATATATATATGGGCTCCTTTCATATGGTCGACATTTCAGAATGTTGACATTCATATGGCCGAGACCATACGATCGACATTTGAAATGTTGACCATGCAGAACCGGCATCTCCGTATATGAAAAGATTTCCATCTTCCACACTGTAGTGCGATCTCGGCTTGATATATTTAAGTTCCAAGGGGTGTTGGGGGGTGGAGCCCCCCAATGGGGATGCAGGACCAACAAAGAGGTCCCAGGTTAGGTTATGTTTATCTCTGATAAGTAATATCTGATTGGAAAGGGCCAAAGTACAAGGTGTTGTGCTACAACCTGTCAAAACAGACATTCTTTAATGGATAGTGGGTTCTAGTGCTTAATATAGTAGGAGAACTGAATACAAATTATCTTCTCAAAAAAATTATTTATGGTTGACAAAACTGAGATAAGCCAGGTTTGATATGAACTGGTAGTCTTTTGTTCTTTTAGCAAGGGTTTTACTAGGTCAACTTTCCAAAATTTTGGCATTACACTACGAGTTAAACAGACATTATACATGTGTAACAGGGAGATTGTGATGAATTTTCTGCAAAAGTATTTAAACCATGTCATTGGGTTATTATGATGTGAGGGATCATCAATGAGAATTGGGTGAAAACAAGGCTGGATATGTCCAGGTTTCATTTATTTAAAGAAGAACAGTGAATGTAAGAGAGAGGGAAGGGTGATGGATAAGGAATGGAGTCAAGTGAGAGTTGTGGAAACATAATTGTTTTAAAAGGTCTGCATTGGAGAGCTGGAATTGTCAGGACTGAATGGTATTGGAGAAACAATTGTTCATGGTGTTTTTGTATTGATAAGAAGGTTTACTACTTTAGGGAATTGTTTGGGAGTACCTAAAAGTATGTTTTGATGAAATTCAAGATAGTTGGTTTTATACCTGCATATTGCTTGTTTGGAGAAGTTACAAAGAGCTATGAACCTTGCCGATAATCCATACTTGGTGTCCCCCCCCCCCAAGTTATGCTAGACAATCACATAGGCTAAAAAGGTTTTTAGGTTGTTTGATTAGCTGATTGTTACTGTTTAATTTGTAAAGTCTTAAAATTATTAGAAAACATTTGTTTTGCATTTGGAATTGTGTGTTGTCAAGGCTTCAGAGGCTGAGTAGAGTTTAACATGAGAAGTGATGGTGACAAGTCCATGTTGGAGATAATTTAGAGAAGGATTTTGGCCTAAAAATCAATTTTGAAAGATGTTCTAATGCTAAGTTATTGACTTTTGAAGGTAACTGGATAATGATCAGTGAAAATGTGGGAGTGATTGGTTAAAGCAGAAATGTTGTTAGTGTGATTGGTAACTGGGAGTTCTAAGTAAGAGCGGTGATTAGAATCAAGGCTGGAACTGATGGGAGTTGCAGTAAGTGGAATAAGATATCGATTAGCTAGAAATGATGCAATGTTGTTTGAAAGGGAACAAAAAAGGTCCAAAATGAAATCACCTAGAATTTATCAATTTTATATTTGGAAACTGCTGAGAAAATATTGTGAATTAAAGACTGAGATTTGATAAAAGAAGAGGGGAGTGCAGGTAAGCTGCTGCTATAAGGATTAAGTTTTTCATGGTACCCTGAATATCAACCAACAGCCAGTAGGGCATGGAATTAGATGAGATGTTTGCTTCATATTTCTGTTAGATTAAGATGGGATTAATGTAAGATTAGGGTATTGCATCTAGGTCTAGGGCCAGGTAAGGCATCAAAGGCATAACTGTAGACTGGGATATTGTGTTAGTGGTGGCATCATTTTTGGTGATAATGACAAAGTTGGGTGAGTTGGGGGTGACAAAGGCACTGGATGGTTTACTTTGTTCCTCATGTTGCTGACAATAAGAGTGCATATTACAGAGAGGGTGTTATTGTTACTAAAGTGGGCTACACCTATTTCAACTCAATGTTCATGTTTCAAGAATAAAGATCATTTGAGAGAATTTGGAAATATATTTTGGTAGAGAGGCTATTGTATGAGATTTTCTTTGAGACTGGAAATGGGGAAAAGTTATCACTAGAAGTATTGAAATGCATTGTTTAGATCCACAGGATTGAAAGTGTGTGCTACATAATTGTGGAAGAACAGATTCTGTTGCCACATTTGTGATGAAGATGGAGAATGTGTCTGGGTTTATAAGAGGTGATGAGCTGTGAGAAAACAAGGGTGAATAAAAGTGGCCTCTCATAGTATGGATGTAATGTTTGGAAGATAAGTGAAAAAGACAATATGTGTTTACTGAGTTCAGTCCTAATTGTATAATAAATAGTGTTA
Organism: Protopterus annectens; assembly: GCF_019279795.1. NCBI lineage: Eukaryota > Metazoa > Chordata > Ceratodontiformes > Protopteridae > Protopterus > Protopterus annectens. Next base: position 753,587,794 of record NC_056736.1, read on the forward strand.
ATGAGTGTGAGAAGACCCTTACATAGCTGCATCTGAAATATTTGCCTAGGGATTTATATAGATTATGTAAGTGTAATGGGTGGGGGTATGGAAGAATAAATTAATAAATTAATAGTGTCAGTGATGTGTTGTTAATATGATGGGAGAGATACAATACAACGGGAAAATGGGGAAGGGAGGAATACGTCTGCATCTGGCTGAATATAGTTGTAATCTCAAAAGCCTTTCTTGGTCTAAGTTGAAATGACATGTCATAGAGTCATAAGGAAGGGGATGCTTTGTGTTGTGATATACATGCCACTGAGAATGATGAAAAGACAGAGAGTGCACTTGTAGACATTGTTCATGAATCATAGTAAGTAATTAACAGTTAATTAATTAGTGATGAGAAGAAACATTACTAGATGGTCTCCCGTAGTGTGAATATTTGGGTGGAGCTGACTAGGGTATAAATGCAGGAACTGGGGGTGTCCAGAAAAGGTGGGGGTGAGAGAAGAGCAAAGTGGTATACAGAAAGCAAACAACACAACAGCAGACACCACTAATATAGTTCAACACTTTTGTCTCTATTGAACCAAGACTTCATGTATATATAAGAATATAAAAATCACATGATATTCCAATCACTCATTTTTTAATTTAAAAGCACATAATAAAACAATAGTTTAAACATTCACATAATAAAACATCCCGACTCCTACTAATTAATATTTAACTATTTTTTTATCTTTAAAAAAATCATTTAATTTTGGCAAATTAACTAATACTCAGAAACATATTTGCCTGTAAATAAATTTGCCATTTCACTTCTCGTATCTCTAGTTTATTTGTACAATTGTCCCCTTTGTAATCTCACAATTCATGATCAATTACTGAGCAAGCAAACCTACTTTTTCACTCTTGTATGTTAAAGAATGCTTAATTAAAATATTATTAGAATATTTCTGCTATGTGTTATATAAATGTTTTTTCTGGCAGATGATTCCTAGGTGCCATTCCTACATAAAAACAATGACATTCAGAACATGTAGCCAGATAAATAACTCCAACAAAATTACACTTATAGTGTGCATTATAGTATATACTGTAAGCCTATTTAAATGTTGCAAATATATATATATATATATATATATATATATATATATATATATATATATATATGACCCTTAATGGATATATTTACAGGAATTACATTGACCACAGGGAAAAGTACCTTTAAGTTTACTAGTGGATGGTAATGATATTTTTGTACTATCCATGTGTAAAATTTGTTTCAAGAAGTTACCTTTCCTTTACACAAAAGTTGGCCTCTCCCCTACCACAGAATGTAATTCTGCATTACCCTTCAAGATCCTCCAGTTTTGTGTTGATTCTTTTATATTTTTGTCATCCACTGACATTTCCATACTAAAAGAATGACTGCAATTCAGTATTTTCAGAAGGGGAAGATGTATATCCCGCACATAGAGTAGGTGGGAAACATGAACATCTCTTCATCAGCACTTCAGTAGCACCATCCACTACATGTGAGATATTATAACCTCGTTCAAAAAACATTTTAATAATATAAACCAATTCTGATCTAAGTATACTGTCATCTGTAATTATGTGTGATGTTCTAATCAACTCTTTCTTCAGTATATTCTTTTTAATCTAATATGGGTGATTATTACTATTAACAAAGGTGGTTTTCCAATGTATTTTACTCTGAAATGCATGGGGATCCTCTGAGACACACGTCAGTCTCACGAACATGTTTTATGCCACAAGTGATCTAGTAGTTGTGATGCTGTTCATTTTGTGGATGTACAAAAAGCCCATCAGAGCCGGATCTGAGGGCATTCCAACTGCTACATATATCTGGTCAGGTGCATGCTGAAGGGGCATTAAAATTAATGATGGGTCAGATAATGGATGAATAAAGTAACACTATGATTTCCTTGCATCTGGATTCCATACCCTTACTTAGAAGTTGGGCAACATAAAATGATTTTCTTACTGCATTGGTCACATGGTCATCATCATGCTTATCACATATGTTTTTTCCTAAGACACCTGACTACAAGGTAAGACCCCTGACTACAATGTTAACTCTTAGCAGTGTCTTATCGATGGAGTAATTAGCCTCTGTGAAAGTTTTCCTAAAAGGCACTATAATGCATTTCTTGACATTGAGTTTTAATCAGTGACTTCAGCACCAGTCACTTAGACCCTCTTGTGAGTTTTTTGTATCATGGGGGAATGTATGATAGCTCCCAATTTGCAATAATCTGCAAACATGGTCAAGAGAAATAGATGCCAAATAGGAGCAGTCTAAGAATGGAGCCCTGAAGTACTCCACTGGTGACCAGTCTCTTAGTGGTGGTGGTCTCACTAATCTTGACTACTTGAGTCCTATCTATGAGCCAGCTGGCAATCCAGTGAGGTATGTAGGTGTTTATGCCCAGATTAGTGAGTATGGAAACTATACCCTTGTAGGGTATTCTATCAAATACCTTAGCCAGGTACAGGTAGGCGGTATGCACCATTTTCTCCTTATCCATTGCCTTGGCGACCTCAAAGATGTTCACCAGGTGTAGTAGACATGACTGCCCCTTGACAAACCCAAACAGGGTTGGGTTCAGTGTCTGAAGGTTGTCTATGTGTTTGTTGATCATTTTCATGATAATTCATTCTATGGCTTTGCATATTAGACTTTTTTACATCTTACCTGCTTTACTGAATATTGCTGCCAGGCTTACCCAGGAATCAGTTTCCTTTTTGGCTTAGCCATGGAACTTCAGTTCTATTTTATTCTAGCCACAAAAAGAAAAAGATTGTTAAGCAGTGTTTCCCACCACAGCAGGCTGATAAAATGCCTCAGATGCAGGTGGGTGCCGCTGCTGTGCCGAAAGTTGGTTCCTCAGGCCGCTCATCTTTTTCCTTGGGTCTCACTGAAGTGGTCTCTGAAGGCATCATGGACTGAGGTTTAGACACACCCTCTGCAATTGTTGGAGTGTTCTTGGTGGGCAAGGAGAGCTACTCTTGTCAGCCCTCGAATAAGGTGGAGTAAAAGTCACTTTCTTTAACCAGAAAGCCGTGTCTATCCATAGGAATATTTTTACTGACAAAAGTGGGGCTGTTTCTTCATAAATTCCAGTAAAAAAAGAAACAAAACCTTAAACATATGTCTTCTTCTTCTGTCTCAATTATCCCGGACAAGAGTTATTTTTTGGGCCTAAGTCAAGGTTTACTACAGGAAGGTGACCCTTCTAATGTGGCTATTCAAAGGGATTCTTCATTTTCTGAAGAAATTCAAGAGTTTGAACCTCAAAATAAATTTGAAAGTATAGATTATTAGTTATCTCCACAGAATTCCGAGAATGTGGCTTTAGACAGTGTGTTGGAACAATTATCTTTCTCTGAAAATATTTATTGAATGAATCCATTGTTTCAGTGGAAAAACCAGTGACGCTTCTCAGCCCCTCGAAATGTACTATGATTTGTTGCAACTGGAATTTCTACAACTTATTCCCTTCCATCCTTTTCTTTCTGCTTTGGAGCTGCTGCCTACAAGAAAGCCGACAGACTTTGTAAAGTGCTTATTTATACATTCATCCCAGAATGAACTCAGCTGCTGCTAAACATTTTGTTAATTCTAATTCCTCTCCTTCTGAAAAGGATGGGAAAGCTTTTGACTAGTTCAGGAGAAAAAATTATGTTTCTGCAACTTTTTACAGTTGTAAACTGCCAGGCTCATATGTTGAAATATATACTGGCTAATTCTGAAAGTTATGAGGAACGATTTAGCATCTGTTTCCTCTTGTGAGGAGGAATCTGCTTTGTGCAGTTTCACACCATATGATTCTACCTCCAGGGCTGCTGCCACTGGAACCAAAATGAGGTGGTCTTCCAGGCTGCATTGAGTTTACCTCTTGGATATAGAACATGTTTTTGGACCTCCTGCTGCAAAAAGGGCAATAAAAAGTATGATGAGAGAGGAAAAACAATTCAAGGGATTTCTCAGGTTTTCAGCACTCATTCTCCAAATTTTCCAAAGGACCCTACGCTCTTTCCACAATTTTCTTTAAAAAAAGAAAATAAACACTCCCAGCAAGCTTCTGGTAAGCAAATGTTTACAAAGCTGGGGGTTCCAAAAAGAAAGGGGGACTCCTAGTACAAAGGACAGTCTAAGTCTGAGTGATTTTATGAAGGATTGCCAAACCGCTCCCACCCTAGCAGTTCCTTAACCCTTCCAGAAGGTTTGAGCCTCCATGTCTCTCTTTAGCAAGAGACAGTTTAAGACGCAGGGGTTCTGTGAGTAATCTAGCAAGATTACATATGGCAGGAGCAGTTTCTTCCTCCTTTGGGGTGGGAGGATTCCTCCACACCTCCCCGATCAAATTCTCATTTTCCCTCTTGTCATTCAGCATTTGTTCTCTCAGAGGGTGGTAAAAGATATCCCTCCTCCTCAGTTAAATTAAAGGTTTTATTCCAGGGTGTTCCTGGTGCCAAAGAAAGAAAATCTGTGACAACCAGTTCTGGACCTTTCCTTTCTGAATTGTTTATCATAGTACCCAAGTTCAAAATGCTAAATCTTCACAACTGGTTGCTCCTTATTGCCCATTTTAGCTTTCTAGTGACCTTAGATTTAAAAGATGCATGTCATCACATTCCTATAGATCCAAATTTCAGATGTTTCTTAAGATTTTCTGCATCTAGATCACATTATCAGTTACTGAATTAACCTTTGGTCTAGCTACTGCTCCAGTGGCATTCACAAATTGTTTAGCTCATGTGATAGCCCACTGCAGACTACAAGGGATTCACATTTTTCTCTTATTTTGATGACTTGCTTATCTTTGCACAGTATTTGTTTCACAGTGTTAGGAATCTAAAAAAACACAAAAATACCTGTAAACAGAGGTCCACCGTCAAATAATGCAATGTAGAAATCTTGATAATCCAAAAATGGCTATGACCACAGGCTGAATAAATAAAAATCAGCTTTAATGTGAACAACCAAACTGACTAAGTGCTTTCACCAACAACTGGGCTTCATCAGAGTCAGTGAAAAATACAATTATCCCTTAAATACCAATTAAGGCCAATAAATCACTTGAGTACCACAGAAAATGTTAAAAAATTAACCCACAAACAACCAAAATCAGTCAGCTCTAACCCCTAGTACATGTCATACAACAGTAATAAATACATCTGTATACTTATAAATAAATAAGTATAAAAAAATATCAAACTTATAGTTTTAGTTTTTAGCAGGCTTCATATTTATTTATTTATAAGTATAGATGTATTTATTGATGTTGTATGACATGTACTAGGAGTTAGGGCTGACTGATTTTGGTTGTTTGTGGGTTAATATTTTAACATTTTCTGTGGTACTCAAGTGATTTATTGGCCTTAATTGGTATTTAAGGGATAATTGTTGTATTTTTCACTAACTCTGATGAAGCCCAGTTGTGGGTGAAAGCACTTAGTTTGGTTGTTCATATTAAAGCCAATGTTCTTCCTGGCTCCGGTCTGCTGAATTTACTAGTTTTTTAACTTTATTGTGTTGTGAATAAATAAAAATCACTTTATTAAAACAAGATAAGTGCTTTCAGGCACTATAGCCCTTCATCAAAGAACATCTCACACAAATACCCAGAGATTAAAAAGACAAACAACCAATCAGAACTCAATAAAAAGCCCTTCTTTTCTTCAAGGCTGGTTTTAAAGGAACTACACCATTCAAGCCCGGAGGCTTGTCAGCACCTAATTCAATTATCCATTTCATTTCACAAAATTCAGTGTGACTATTTATATCACCTCCTCGAATATTCTTCATAATAGTTTGTATAACCATAAATAAAAACTTGTGACCATTGTTACATTCAACAAGCTGAAACAACGCATTATGGATATTTTTACATCTAATATCCGATATATGTTTCAATATCCTGACCTTAAGTTTGCAATTAGTTTTGCCAACATAATATGCCTTGCATACTTGGAAAACAGCAATGTAGACAACATTTTTCTGAGTTGCAGTCAGCATACGTTTTCAAAGTATAACTGCGTCCAGTGTGAGGATGAATAAACTGATTGTTGTCCAAGATTTACTTGCAAGCTTTACAATCATGGCATCTAAATATACCCAAACATGTTGAAAAAGGTCTACCTATATTTAGACCTGGCTCTTTACGTAATAAATCCTTAAGATTCTTATTACATTTAAAAATAAAATTGGGTTGAGGACTACTATGTTTGCAATATTAGAATCTGTTTGAAGCATGTTCAAGTTCTGTTTAATAATATTACAAATGCCACCAACATCACTGCTATATTTTAATTGAACAGCAGTCTTATTAACATTGTAAGCATTAATAGTGGTATTATTCTTGTTAGTGGTATGGTGACTTAAGAACAAGGGACTGGCAACACTGTGTCTTCCCTTTCTAACCTTATTGATATCCATGGCTATGTGTTTAGATCCATAGCCCCTACGAATTCAATACCTGTCTTTCACTTTTGCATCGTGAATTAATTAAATTAAAATGCCTCCAGTGGCAGAGGTTCCATTTAGAAGCCTGCCTTAAATATAATATAATTCCCTGAGGCTTAAGGGTCTTGTGTATGCCATCTCAGGGTGAGGCTTTTCCTGAGCTTCTTGCCAGGTGGCAAGAAATCAGTCTTAAGACAAGTAGAAAACCTACATGCAGCTTTTGATTTAATATTTTTTACCTGAAGAAAGAGAGCTAAATGTTAAGTAGAGAACCTACATAACGATATTGAAAGACGTTTTAAGGACAAGACACATAAAAGCAGACTTTGAAATATTCTGCTCTCTATTTCTACGTTTGATATGAAGCTACAACGGTCTAAATCCAATAAGCACAAATGAGATTATGCTGATTTTATGGGAGGCCACATTTTTACTTGGCCATGAGAGAAGCTTGACAATGATTGATCTCAAACTTTACATACTATAACTGCAAGAGTATGACATTTTCATACAACCTGCATTTTCTGACAAAGATGCACATACAAAACCATTTATTCTGCTTAACTTAGCCAGTTTAGAAGCCACAGAAATACAGCATCCATTTGTGTATGCACCTGCTGTTTTTGCAGGGGAGGGGGAACCACCATATAGTGGTACCTGCTGAATCAGGGGGAAGACCCTGAGTGCTTAAAATATAAATTTAGAGAAATGTGTAACCCCCAAATGAATATTACAATGGAAAGGCACTTATTTTACATAATGGATTAAAAGCCTGGGGAAACTATTGCAGCATATATAGCTAACTACAGAAACAAAGCTAAAATGTGCAGATTTGGTGATTTAAGGGTTGAGTTGATAAAGGACAGACTTGTGTGTGGTATTAAAGATGATGCTGTGAGAAATATTTTGCTTCATGACAGTGATTTAACTTTGACTAAACCCATTGAGATTTGTCAGATATATGAGCTCACAGAAAAGCACACAAATATACTTACAAATGAGAAATGCACGATTCCGGTATCTTCTAGTGTTAATGTTGATAGTATGTACCATGTGGTTAAAAGAAACAGACCCAAGCACATGGCAGCAACTGTGACTCCTGTAACTGTCCCTGGGAAACCCCGTAGCTTTCTAGCAAATTCCAGAGCATGCACAGTCTCAGTGAAGTAAAAGGGTGAGCCAGCAAACTCAAAGCATGCTCCCTCACCTAGCATCATAGTCAACTGTCGTAATTGTGGTGGTAGTCATGTGTCAGAGAAAAGTGCTTAGCTTTTGGTCAGCAATGCCACAGGTGTAAAAAGTGGAATAATTTTCAAAGATTCTGTAAATCAAAAGAGACACATTCTTTTATTAAAAGAGAACATTCAAGGAGACAAGTTGATCAATTAGAAAGCTGTGACCCTACTTTTTATGTTGATGTGTGTCTGTGATTAATGAAACAGTTAATGCAGTAGTTTTATGGGAAAAGAATGAAATATTTTGTACTGTTTGGATAAATGGAAGACCCACAAAGCTCAAAGTCGACACAGGTTCAAAGTGCAATGTTATGTCAGCAGAAACATTTGCTAGAGTATGTGGTGGTGAGAAGCTTGATTTGGCAAAAGGTGTGAAGTTTGTTGCTTATGGTGGTAAAGAAATTCATACTAAGATCCAGCAACAAAAATCACTTGCAGATCACTAAAGCCAATAACTCTGCTGGTGAAGCACTATTCTCTTGCACCATAGCCAAATTATGGAACTCCCTCCCACCCACAATTACCTCCGTACCATCATGCACCCACTTCAAAACTTTACTAAAAGCACACCTAAAAACATGCTGGCTATGCCCTTGAAACTCCCACTCTAAAATCACCCACCCCATCCAACCACTACCTTTCTTTCCACTCCACTAACTACCTTGATTATAGCAAGCTCAGATGCTCATAAGCCTAGTACTTATTATACAACAGGAACTTCTTATTGTAACATTTGTTAATGTCTGTTATGTACTTCACAGATAAAGATTCTAGTTGTCTACTGATGTACTATGTTCTTCGTCTGTAAATATGTTGTAAGTAATTGCTATGTTATATTATTAATCGCTATGTAATCCAATGTAACTACTGTCTGTTTATTTTAACTGTGGAGCTTTTCTCCCCGGGCCTCCACTGAAAATGGACCTACGTCCAGTCGGACACTCCCGGTCAACAAATGTAAATAAATAAATACTGAAGGTTCAGTAGTGCTTTCATGTTACTCTGCTGGGAACAGCTATGGCCTGCAATTTTACGTCATCAAAAGGCACGTATGGTCATTATCAGGCCTCAGAGGCAGTTTGAAAATGGGACTGTTTTCACTTAACAAGCAAGTCCACCATGTAAGCTTGAAAGACCACTGTTCTAATTTTGCCCAGTCTATTTTCTCTATCTATGCTGATCTTTTCAAAGACAAACTAGGCAAACTCCCAGTTGTGTACTCCGTGATATTAGACCCTGAAGTCAGCCCAGTTGTCAGACCAGCCAGGAAAGTTCCACTAGCTATGCATAACAGAGTCTAGGCTGAACAAGATAAAATGGTGCAACAAGGTGTGATTTGTCCAGTAGATGAACCAACTGAATTGTTATCTTTCATGCTGGTAGCTCATAAGAAAAGCTCAGATGATATCAGAATATGCATTGATCCAAAACATTTGTACAAAGCACTGAAAAGACCTCATCATCCAACACGTACAGTGGAGGAATTCACTACTCTCATGCCAAATGCCACTGTTTTTTCTGTCTTGGATACAAAGAGTTCATTTTGACAATTTTTTCGTGACAGAAAATCCTTATTGCGGGTACAGATTTTTGAGAATACCATCTGGGATAAATTCTGCCAGTGAAGTCTTCCAACGTGCCAAGGAACACATTTTTTTCTGGTTATCCATGTGCTATTATAGTAGATGATATTCAAGTAGGAGGTCATGATGACAACGAGCATGACAGAAACCTCAAGAAAGTTCTGGAAAGAGCACATGAAGTGAATCTTAAGCTGAATCCTCAGAAGTTCAAATTCAGGCTACAAGAAGTTACTAATGTTGGTCATTTGTTTAGTAGTTCAGGCTTATGACCAGATCCTTCCAAGCAAACAGCAGTTCATGAGATGCCAGCTCCAGACAATGTTCAAGCCTTATGTTTTCTTGGCATGGATAACTTCTAGGCAAGTTCATTCTAGACGTCAGCCAACTTTCAGCACCGCTCATAGAGTTGACATGCAAAGATGTAACCTGGTCCTGGTTAGAACAACATCAAAGAGCATTTGATGTCCTGAAACAGAGAATTGCCCGTCCACCAACTCTCAGATACTATGATGTTCACAAACCAGTAACTCTTTCTTGTGATGCTTCGAAGTTTCATCTTACTGCAGTCATTCTTCAAGAGGGCAGTAGCCTGTGCATCCAGATCTCTAATCCAAACCAATATGCAGTATGTGCAAATTGAAAGAGAGCTCTTGGCAATTGTGTTTGCATGTTTGATGTTCCATGATTATGTTTATGGCTGCCCAATTCAAATCAAAACAGATCACCAACCTCTAGTCACTATTTTGAGAAAGCTTATGCATACAGCTCCTGCCAGATTGTGATGCATGATGTTGAAATTGCAAAAGTATAATTTCAATCTTGTATACACAAAAGGCAGACTTCTTTATCTCGCTGATACTTTATCCAGATCACCCAGAAATACCATTAAACAGCATGAAAATGAGAAACTTGATTTTGAAGTCATGGAAGTGAGAATTTTTTTTCCACACATCCTGATGAGCTTAGATGTCACACAGCCTCAGATGTAATACTTCAAAAGCTCAACCTCTTTATCAGTTGAGGATGGCCTTCGAAGCAATCTTGTTTACCAGTAGAAGTGCAACCTTATTTTCCTTGCAGAGATGACATTTTGTTTGACGATGGTATCATGAAAGGTCCAAAAGTGATTGTTCCAAAGTCCTTGCAACAAGAGTATATTACTATTTTGCATCCTGGCCACCCAGGGGCAGATTCTACGAAAAGAAGGGTGAGAGGACTGGTATTTTGGCTTTCTATGTCAAAGGATATCGAGATAGTACTTTCATCTTGCTCTGTATGTAATAGTACTAAGCCACATCAACAGAAAGAACCACTTCAGCTAAACCAGATTCTTGAACTACCTTGGTTGACAGTAGCTACAAACATTTTCAAATGGAATGGTCAACATTACTTGGTGTTAGTAGACTCTTATTCCAGCTTGTTCGAGATTGACCTTCTTCATAATCTAATGTCCACTACTGGCATTACTAAGTTGTAGAGTCATTTTGCAGTCCATGGTAGTCCGCACAGTTATTTCTAACAATGGTACACAGTTTACACACCAACAGTTTAAAGATTTGCTGCAGAGTGGGACTTTGTTCATGTCACGAGTAGCCCTGAGTACCCTCAGTCAAATGGTTTGGCAGAACGTGCAGTTCAAAGTGCAAAATAGTTATTAGAGAAGTCAAAATGAGACAATAGTGATGTTTTTTGACTCTCCTGAATCTCAGAAATACTCCTCATGATAAATATCTTGGTTCACCTGCACAAAGGCTTTTGTCAAGACAAACCAGAGCCACACTACTAATTAGTAGCAATCTGTTGTTTCTCTGTGCTAAGAACAACAAAGCAGTGAGAGCTCAACCTATGAAAAGGTGTTTGTCCCAGACGTCCTATTATGATAAGTCCAGCAAACCACTCATTCCATTATGAGAGTGGGAGATAGTGATGATGCAGACGTTCAAAGGTTTTGATTGGATTGGAGTCGTGAAAAGTGTATGTCCAGAGCTGAGACTGCACATTGTGGAATCACAAGGAGTAGAATTTAGGTGAAATCAGAAACATTTGGTACTGGTGTCCAAACCTGTATTGCAGCATCTTGCCTGTGAAAAAGACTCTAGATCTCAGCGTGAGTTATCCAGTGTTCCAGTTCCAGAGGATATTCCAGCAAATATCCCTATTCCTGACAAGATTCCCTAAACTCCTGAAACAGATTGTTCACCAATGACTGTCCCTGTTGCTAAACCCTGTCCTAATTGCTATATCACTAGATCAGGTTGCATTTTCAGACCATGTTGCAGAGATTTACTATTAGATGAATGAATGATTAAAATGTTGAGTACAGCATGCTTGACACACTTTTATCGAACGCTCATCAAATCAAACACTTAAAATAATGAAAACCGAAGATCTGAAGTAGTTAACTTCATTTTACCTGCAACCTGTGGATATTCGGATCCATGTCAGAACCGAGCCAGCAACGTTTGAAGCATCTGCTCCGAGCTCCAAGCTCCTCCCCTTTACCCATAACCCATCACCATCTCCTACCTTCCCTCAGATCTCGTTTGCTACTTCATGCATCAGCATCGTGATCTCTGTAGCTCCAAGTGTTAGATGTTAGTAAGTGACTTTGGCCAAACTTTTTTTTTTGCTCTTTATGGTGAGTGTGTGTGATCATTTAGCTCCCTTTACCTACCCCTTTCATTGTTCATCGGTTTTGTTACAAAAAAAAAAGAGTTTGTGGTAAAGTAGTAAAGCAAGGACTTCCCTACCCCTTAGGTGTGTGTGTTGGGTTTAAGTAGGTTGGCTGTGCGTGTTAATATTATGGCTGATCAGCCAAAGCCTACCTTTAAACAATGCACAGAGTTTGGCCATAAGCTTTCACTGGCCGATGGCCACACTCTGTGTGGTATTTGCCTGGGTGTTCCCCATCTTTCCGTTCAGTGTAGCATGTGCACTGGGTTTAACCCCAGGGCCTTAAAAGAACGGAAGGCCAAACTGGTGGCAAAAGCCCTTCTACCAGTTTCCTCCTTGGATGCAGCAGCCTCGGCCTCGGCTTCTCCAGCAGCTGCTCAACCTACCTCAGGCTGGGACTCAACCTCCCACTAGACCTGTTGAAGGTGAGGCTAAAGGAAAGGACAAGAGGAATAAGGACAGAGAGAAGAGAAGGGATAGGCCCCGCAAGCGATCTCCAAAGAAGGAGCCCTTCCCTAGCCCACCTTTCAAAGTGTCTAGACCTACATCTCCTCGGCTCAACTCCCTGAGGTTCTCCCCAGATCCGACGGAGCCCTTGGATCTGAGGCCTTCATTGAGGCTGTCACAATGATCAGCCAGATCCGAGTCCTTCACCTCCTTGCACTTGACACGGAGTCTATCAGAGTTGGATATGGACAGGATGATGAGGAGGTTTATTCGGACTCAAATCCAAATGGGAGTCTTGCCAGGCCCCTCTACCTCTGGATGGAGGACCTCCATGCCCTTCTTTCTTCCAATTTCTCCTTCCCAGATCCAGCCTGCAGTTTCAGGGTTTATGGATATGAGGAGCTGGGGGTTCAGCACCAATGGTTCCTCCAACATCGACGCTGGCGATTATCTTGAGTTCATAGGTTCATAGGTTCATAGATTAGTACTAAGCTAACTGCTCTTGCGAGCCATTTTAAGCCTAGCCAATTATCCCTTGTGAGAATCAAACCCTGCACCTTGTGTTTGTAAGACAAACACCTTACCCATTAGGCCACCCTCCCAACCTCGGATCAGACCATTTCAGATCCAAGCAACTTTCGGGGCCGAGAACAGGGAGTCAGATCCGAGGGAATGGAGGGGTCTTCAGCTCCAACCTTGTCGGATCCAAGCCATTTTTTCAGAACTCCGGCTACTCCTGCCTCAGCCCTGATCCTCACAGCGGACCCAGGGACAGCTACCTCCTTGTTGGGTGCTAGGCAGGTGCGTTATCCATCGGCGTTTGATGTGGTGGAGATGGTTCTCTCCCAAGGATTGAGACTTCAACCTATTTCCTTGGATTCCACTCAGGCTCCCTTGGATTTGGTTATGACTCCCTTCAGCTTGTCCCAGGGACAGCCCATGCTAGAGGACCCCAGGGGGCTCCCCTGGAGGAACCCCTATGGATCATGAGCCCTTTTCAGAGTCCCACTGAAGAGGGTCCCCACAAGCACATGTGTAAAAGGAGGCACCTGGACTCCCCCGAGTCCTTGACAGAAGACACTGATTTAGATGAAGGAGAAGGTTCCCCCAGGTCACCTCCTGAGGATATCCCTTTTGAAGACATCATGGAGATCCTGCACCAGAGGGGAGGTTGATCAGCCCCAAAACCTTCTATGGATGAGTCAGTGTTCCTGGAGGCCTTTGGCATGGGCCCATCTACATCCTAGGTGTCCCATCCTGCGGATCCCTTAGTGGATCTTATCACCACATGGGCATGGAAGGAACCTGACACCATAGAGCAGATACCAAAATGCCCAGACAGGATTCCATCTCTTCCCTCAGACAGACAGGCCTGGTACAAAGGATCCCCGGTGGATGCTATGGTGGTTGCAACAGCCACCAAGAGGGAACTGGCACAGGAGAGTTCCTTGGTCCACCCTCCAGACAAGGAGTCCAGGGCGGTGGATCTGTTTGGAAAGTGAGTGTTTTTTTCAGCACCATTTTCCATTCGAGCACTGAATTATTTGGCACACATCATACAACTGCAGCTAGACCTAGTCACGGAGTTCACTAAGTCATGCCCCAGAGTCCTTGTCGCCAGAGGACAAGTGTCTGTTCTCCATGAAAATATCAACTCTCAAACTGGTATCGAACACGTCCATGTGTCTCCTTTCCCATGCCATGGAAGGAGTGGCGAGGGTGGCTGGGACCGGGGTAGCTATGAGGCGACATGCTTTGCTCAGACTGTGTCAATTCACGGACCCCTTCAAGGCATCTTTCACTAATGCCCCCTTCGATGGCTTTTCCCTTTTTAGGAAGACACTCTGGTCCAGAGTGAGAAGGACAGAAAGACTTTGTCTGCCATTGGAGTCCGCTTCTCAATCCCTTAAAGATCCTTTTCTAGAAATTAGAGAAGGCAAAAGAAGATGAGGTTCCGAAAATCACAGTTTTCCTGGGACTCTCAGGACAACTCATCCCCTAGAGGCACAGGGGGACAAGACAGGTGCCGCCCCAGATACCGAGGGGGGCTGAGGAATTTTGGGTCTAGGGAGACCTTCTTGGACAGGCCCATGCAGCAGCCCTGATGGGTTGCCCAACTGTCCTACTCTGGAGACAGTAGGGGGAATATTATCTTTGCACCCAATGGCTTGGCAGTCCATAACTGTGGACCGTTGGGTGCTTCAAATAATAGCCAGAGGCTACACCATTCCTTTCGTTACCCCTCCCAGCCAACCAAAGCACCTCCCAGATGTTCCATCCGCTCAAAGGGAAGCAGCAGTGCTAGAGATCTCCAAGCTGCTTCACAAACGAGCCATCAAACAGGTCCCCCCAGATCAGTTCGGATCAGGCATTTACTCCAGGTTCTTTTTAGTGCCAAAAAAGACGGGGGACCTCAGGCCCATTTTGAACCTGTCAACCCTGAACCTGGCTGTAGCCAAGCAGAAATTCTGGATGGTCACCCTACAGTCCATCCTACCTTATCTTCGAGAATGCGACTGGATGTGCTCGATAAACCTCCATGACGCTTACTACCACATCGAGATTCACAGAAGCTCCAGGAGATTCCTTCACTTCTGGCTGGGAGCCAATCATTTCCAGTTCAGAGCCCTACCCTCTGGTCTCACCACAGCCCCCAGGGTGTTTACCAAGGTAATGGCAGACATAGCGGCTCACCAGGGCATTCAGGTATTTCCTTACCTAGACGATTGGCTCCTCGCTGCTTCCACCAAGTGTTTTATTTGCATGGCCAGAGACTCCTTCCTTCATCTTGGAATCCAGCTAGTGATTACTATCAATGTTTCCAAGTCCCTCTTGGACCCGGTGCAGATCTTGGACTTCATCAGGGGCAGGGCTGGACACTCTCCAATTGAAAGTCTTCCTAACTCTAGACAGGGCCCATGCATCAGTGATCCTTGGCCCCAGGCTACCAAAGACAGGTGATGCTCTCCAAGCCCTAGGCTCTATGGCTGCAGCAATCTTGATCCTTCCCTGTGTGTGTCTTCACATGCATGTTCTTCAGTGGACTCTGGCATTACAGTGGTCTTGGCTAGATCTCCCCATGGACTATCCAATTCAAATCAGTAAATCCTGCAGGGCATCGCTTCTCTGGTGGCTCCAATCACCAGAGATCTTAGCAGGGCGGCCATTCATTTCACCCACAGCCCAAGCCACAGTGTCCACGGATGCCTCCCAACTCAGGTGGGGGGCATTATTTGGGGAGGACGGTCCAAGGCACATGGTCCCAGACCAAGATCAGATTGCATATCAATGTTCTGGAGGTGAGAGCAGTGCTTTTAGCGTTGCAAGCCTTTCACACTGTTCTCCTCCCCCCCAGGGACGATTGTAGTTCAGTCAGACAACATGTCAGGGATCTGGTACATCAACAAACAGGGGGTACCAGATCTTACCCTCTCTGTCACGAGGCCATGAGAGTGTGGGAGTGGGTGATCACCAGTCGATTTCTGATTGCAACGCACAGATTGAGTCAGGCTATTCTAATGCTATACGAGTGGTCTCTGAAACAATCGATAGCAGAGGGGATCTTCCTCACATGGGGTCAGCCTTGCTGCGATCTCTTCACATCTCTTTCCAACGTGAAGTGCAGCGAGTTCTTCGCTCTGATCCCCTCCCCAGGGCCCCCCCCCCAGAGATGCTCTAGTCCATGCTTGGCCTCCTGGGTTACTGTATGCTTACCCCCCCCCATTACCTCTCATTCTGAAGTTTCTTCAGAAAGCTTGCGAACTGGTGTGCAAAGTGGTCCTCATTGCCCCATTCTGGCCTTGTCAGGTGTAGTTCCCCTTCCTCTGGTCTCATGTTCTAACTCCTCCTTGGATTCTGGATCCTTGCCCGGATCTCATTTCTCATCCCTTGGGTACTTGTCCACCAACCTGGACAGCCTCAAGCTGACAGCTTGGTTGCTCCAGTTCCCTTGATTGCCAGGACTCCCGGTCTGTCATCTTCAGTAAAAACTATTCTGGTGGTGTCCCACAAGGCTTCCACTAGGAAGATTTTCTGCAGCAAATGGAAACAGTTCTCAATTTGGGCTTCTCAGAGGAATCTAGATCCCTTTACAGCCCCTGTTCCTGCAGTGTTGGATTTTTTAGCCAATATATTCCAACAAGGGTCTAGTTCCTCCATGGTAAAAGTGCAACTGGCAGCCATCTCGAATTTCCATGTCAGCGAAAACATGAATGCTCTGGCCTCTTTGAGACTGGGTAAGGCTTTTTTAAAATGCTCCTCCCTTTGAACTGGCAGCATCAGTAGATTTGAAGTTCTTATCCTGGAAGACAGCCTTCCTAGTGGCCATTACGTCAGTTAGGAGGGGTTCTGAGATTCAAGCTTTGTCTGCCATGCCCCCTTACTTGATCTTCCATAGGGGCAGGGTCTCGCACGAACCCTTCCTTCTTAACAAAAGTAGCTTCTGAATCAAGCATTAACCAGACTATTAACCTGCCTGTTTTCTTTCCAAATTTTCAGAACATGGGTGAATATAAGCTGCATTTGCTAGATGTTCATAAACAGCTTCATTTTTATTTACACAGAACAAAGCCCTTTCATAAGTCTGACCAGTTATTCGGGTCCTTCTATAGACCCTTTCTAGGCAAAGCCATATCCAAGGTTTCCTTAGCTAGATGGATTACACAATATACTTTGCAAATTTATAAGGACAAAGGTCGGTCCCCGCCTGGTCCTGTTAAAGCTCATTCTACCAGATCTATGGCGACTTCTGCTGCTTTTTGGTCTAGGGTATCACTGGATGATATTTGTGCGGCAGCAACTTGGGCAAGGTCACATACCTTCATTTCTCATTATAAGTTGGATTTGATCTCCAGAGGGAGAGCATCCTGCGGCTCTGTGGTGCTTAGGAATATCCTTACATGAGGGCTCCCATGTGTTTTTAGTAGCTGGGGACTCTGTCCCACAGGTTGCAGATAAAATGATGTTAAGTACTTCAGATAAAGAAATTATGTACTCACCATAACGTTCCATCTGTGTAGTTATACTTCATTTTTCTGCAACCATCCCGCCCTCCTTCCCCCGAACCTGTTCAAGGTTTGTGATAAAACTGAGTTGCTGATTGCTTGAGTAGAGGCAAACTCGATCAGAGGGAAGGTAGGAGATGTGATGGGTTATGGATAAGGGGGAGGTGCTTGGAGCTTGGAACAGATGCTTGAAAAGTTGCCGGCTCGGATCTGATATGGATCCGAATACCCTCAGGTTGCAAAAAAAATGAAGTATAACTACTCAGATAGAACGTTATGGTGAGTACATAACTTCTTTTTCCGAAAAGTTTTAGTTGGCCATGGTAGTGAGTGTAGCTTGTGATGTAAGGACGCTACACTGTCTGGAATGGGTAGGTAAGTTTATTCCGTACTTGTGTGTGTATGTTGTGATTACCAGGAAATTGCCCTTTCCCCAATGTAGAGTGATCTCAGAGTTGGTATATATAGTTGGGGGGGTGGGGGCGAAGCCCCCACTTTCTTTTAAAAGTAGCAGAGTGTGTTTAGGTTTTAAAGTTGTTAAATGATTTGAGAATGTATGAATTTATATGTATTAGTTGTATGTGTGTGTGTTGCATGTTAGTGCAGGGAAGGTGTGGGACAAACAAAACTTTTTGGAACTCCGTTTTTCGTTATTTTAAGAGTTTGATTAGATGAATGTTCAATCAAAGTGTGTCGAGCATGTTGTACTCGACATTTTGAATATTCGTTCATCTAATATAGACCCGTTCCAAATACACGGCAACTTGGAGATGAACATTATGTTTATTTCTTAGTGTCTGTATAATTGCATGTTTTTCAGATGTCATTTTATTGTGGGCAATAGATGTAGATCAGTATGTATGTATACCTTTAAGAAGCTTTCCGTGGGCTTGCACATGTGTATAAATACTGAGTACGTGCGGGCCAGACAACCATTTTGTAGAGAGTTGTTGAGATGTAAGCATGCATGTATGTAATGGTCTGTCATTTAATCAGTTCGTTTATATTTTATGTTGCTACTATCCATCCTGACATGTTTCTATATAATAAAGCATATAAACAAACTATCCTACCTGTTGAATCATAATATAGGATGAGCAACACATGTGGTGTCATTTCCTACTGCACTGCTGTGCACGTTTCCTCAGGGACTGCAGTTGAATATGCACAAGACTTGAGTTCCTACTGCACTGCTGCATGCGTTTCACTCAGGGACTGCAGTTGAATATGCAAGTGGCATCATTTTCTACTGTACTGCTGCGCATGTTTTGCTCAAGGACTGCAGCTGAATATGCACATGGCATTCGCTCAGATACTGCAGCTGAATATGCACATGGTGTCATTTCCTACTGCACTGCTGCACGCATTTCACTCAGGAACTGCTGTTGACTATGCATGTTGCATCATTTCCTATTGTACTGCTGAACGGGTTTTGCTCAGGGACTACAGCTGAATATGCACATGGTGTCAGTTCCTACTGCACTGCTATGTGAGTTTCACTCAGGGACTGCAGTTGAATTTGCATGTGGCATCATTTCTTACTGCAATGCACTGTGCATTTTACTCAGGGACTGCAGTTGAAAACTTGAATACACATGTGGCATCAGTTCCTACTGCACTGCTCTGTGCGTTTCACTCAGGGATTGCAGTTGAACATGCATGTGGCGTTATTTCATACTGCACTGTTGTGTGTATTTAGCTAAGGGACTGCTGATGAATATGCAAGTGAAGTCAATTCCTACTGCACTGCTTCTTATGTTTTGGTCAGGGACTGCAGTTAAATATACAAGTGTCATCACTTCCTACTGCACTGCTGCATGCGTTGCACTCAGGCACTGCAGTTGAAAATGCACATGCCATCACTTCCTACTGCACTGCTACATGCATTTTCCTTAGGGACGGCAGTTGAATATGCAAGGTGTGTCATTTTGTACATCACTTGAGTGCGCATTTCAACTGCACTTAAATATGCACATGGTGTCATTTTTTATTGCAATGCTCTGTGTATTTCAATCAGGGACTGCAGTTGAATATGCACATGGCATAATTTCTTACTGCACTGCTGTGTGCATTTTGCTGAGGGACTGCTGTTGAATATGCACATCAAGTAATTTTGTACTGCATTGCTGCACGTTTCACTCAGGGACTACTGTTGAATATGCATGTTGCATCATTTCCTACTGCACTGCTGGGCATGTTTTGCTCAGGGACTGCAGCTGAGTATGCATGCCACATCATTTCCTACTGCACTGCTGTGTGAGTTTCACCCAGGAACTGCAGTTGAATATGCACATGGCAGCAGTTCCTACTGCACTGCTGTGCACGTTTCACTCACGGGCTGCAGTTGAATATACACATGGTGTGTGTTTAGCTATGGGACTGCAGTTGAATATGCACATGACGTCACTTCCTACTGCACTGATGAGTGTGTTTCTCTCAGGGACTGTAGTTGAATATGTACATGGTGTTATTTCCTATGTACTACTGTGCATGTTTCACTCGGGGACTGCAGTTGAATATGCACATGTCGTCACTTCTTACTGCACTCTGCGCACATTTTCTTCAGGGACAGAAACTAAATATGCAGGGTGTGTCATTTTGTACTGCTCTGTGGGACACGTTTCATTTGGAGACATCAGTTGAATATGCAGGATGTGTTGTTTGTACTTCGCTTGAGTGTGCGTTGCGACTGCAGTTGAATATGCACATGGTGTCAGTTCCTAATGCACTGTTGGGTGCATTTTATTCAGGGACTGAAGTTGAATATGCACATGGTGTCAGTTCCTAATGCACTGTTGGGTGCATTTTATTCAGGGACTGAAGTTGAATATGCACGTGGTGTCAGTTCCTACTGCACTGCTCCTCATATTTCACTCAAGGACTGCAAATGAATATGCATGTGGCATAATATCTTACTGAACTGCTGCATGTGTTTCAGTAAGGGATTGCAGTTGAATATGCCCAGGGTGTCATTTAGTACTACACTGCTGTGCACATTTTGCTCAGGGACTGCTGTTGAATATGCACTTGGCATCATTTCCTACTGCAATGCTGCATGCATTTTGCTCAGGGACTGCTGTTGAATATGCATGTTGCATCATTTCCTACTGCAATGCTGCATGCATTTTGCTCAGGGACTGCTGTTGAATATGCATGTTGCATCATTTCCTACTTCACTGCTGCATGAGTATCACTCAGGGACTGTAGTTGAATATGCATGTCAAGCCATTTTCTGCTCCACTGTTGTGTGCGTTTTGCTCAGGGATTACAGTTGAATATGAACGTCACATCATTTTCTACTGCACTGCTGCATACGTTTCACTGAGGAGCTGCAGTTGAATATGCACATCAAGTAATTTCCTACTTCACTGCTGTGTGCATTTCACTCAGGGTCTGCAACTGAATATGTATGACATGCCATTTCCTACTGCACTGGTGCATGTGTTTCTCTCAGGGACTACAGCTAAATATGCACATCACTTTATTTCCACTGCCCTACTGCGCGTGTTTTACTCAGGGACTGCACATGAATATGCATATGGCGTCATTTTCTATTACACTGCTGTGTATGATTTGCTCAGGGGCTGCAGTTGAATATACACATTGTGTTATTTTGTGCCACATTGCTGCATGTGTTTTGCTCAGGGATTGCAGTTAAATATTTAAGTTATGTCATTCTGTTCTGCTTTGCTGCATGTGTTTTCCTGAGGTAGTACAGTTAAATATGTACATTCTGTCATTCTGTACTGTACTGCTGCATTAGTTTTGCTCAGAGACTGCAGTTAAAAATGCATGCTATGTTGTACTGTACTGCACTGCTGCATGCGTTTCGCTCAGAGATTGCAGTTAAATATGCACGTTATATTGTACTGTATTGCTGCATGTGTATGGATGCACTGCTTCTGCTGAGATGTTTAGTACTTGTTAATAGCTCTTGCACTACTTCTGTGAGTAGTTTGAAACAATATGTGTGTTTCACCATGTATTGTTTCCAGGGATGGATCATGGTAAAATGGAGCTCTAGGCGGGGTATTGGATGCCCTCCACATAAACAATAGCCCCCCTGGGTCTATATTATATATTCAAACTTTCAAACGACAACATATGATCAAAGTTTAAAAGTTCGAATATATGTTGTTGTCTTTCGGCTTTTCCCGGTTAGGAGTTGCAGAACTCTGGTCCGCTAATGATTGGCAGTAGATTTTCACGAACGCCGAGGTGCCAGCTCGATGTTCAACCTTCAACGCAGGCATGCCCATTTACACATGTCTTTCGAACGCCCACCCAACTGCAGGGAGGACATGCAGACTCCACACAGAAGGCACTCCCCGCACTCCAGCTGAGAATCAAACGGGAGAACCTCTTGCTGTGAGGCAACAATGCTACTGCTGCACCACCGCGGAAGTTCAAATATATAATAAAACCAAAAAAAACCTTACCTTAACGGTACAGGCAGGGGGGCAAGCCCCCCTGCACCCCCCCACTTAAATATATCAACTCTGAGATTGCACTTCAGTGCAGAAAAGGGAAATTCTCCCATTCTGCACCGGATGCCACCGTTACGTTTAACCTTCAAACTCTTAAAATGTTGATTATATGGTGTCGACCATATGACATTTGACATTTCAAGCGTACGGAGTTCTAATATTAATCTGCTCCCCCCACCTGGCAGCAGCCATTCCCTCCCATTCAGTATCCCACTACTTGGCTATTTCTTCCCAGTTACCATAAGCCTGTTCAAGCCTGTCAGTGAGCATACAATTTTATTTACTTCTACAAATGATTACTGATATTTGGATTTAATTTAAAACTTTTATTTTAAATTTTATAGCACAAACACCGACAGCCATTTTCTAAATGAATTAACACTGCCTGTTTTCATTGTAAGACTGTGTTGTTTTTGTTTTGCTAAACAAAACAACACAGTCTCACAAGACACACTATGAGCACTAAACTCCTCTGCCCTTGAAACTCACATTCACTGAGACAGCACTGAAACCCACATTCAAAGAAAACCATAGGCCCCTTGCACACATTTGTAGGGCCACGCATACACGCATGTGTTCTTTGATTCACTTCCCTGATTATATTAAATTACATTCCTTGTATGGTACAGCACTTGTTACCGTGTTTTAAAATTTATCACACCATGACACTGGCCATGGCATTGGCCCTTTTCCTGCTCTGCATCGATGTGCAGTTCCTTCTCCAACTGCATTTATATTCAATACCACTTGGTTCCACACTTTAGCTTTCTCAGTTTGCGTTGTCCTTTTGCCAAAGGCCAGGTGTCAGCCATATGTCCTGAGTGCCCGCAGAAGAATGAGGTTCAGGTATCCTCAAGGCTGAAGTTACCTTTCCTGTCTAGATCCCTGCTGCTGGTGCTTCATGCATTCCCCTGAAACATCTAGAAGTAACCCCAGTGAAACCAATTTATAGGTTCATAGGTAGGTACTAGGCTATTAGCCCTAGGGCCTATATAAGCCTAGCCAAAAAGGTACCCTGGCTTTCGCTACCCAAGAAAATTATTTTCCTGTGCCCCTGTCGAGCAGAGCCACAGAAGTGATCCCTGGGGTGAATTTCCTATTTCCCATCCAATCATCAAGATTTTTATTGAAGAGTGCTAATGAGGAGCTCTGTTTGACACAGATAGGTAGTCTGTTCCAGACTATGGGAAGTCTCTGGGACAGGAATCGATCCCTCCAGCATGTTCTGTTTATTGTGGTGACAAGGTGTAGGTCCCTAGAGCGTGTAGTTTGGAGGGATTGGGATTTCTTTAAGTGGAGCATGTACAACACCTCTGGGTTTGACATAGCTGTGTATGTTAGGCAGAGATTGCCTCTGAGTAGGTGATATGCGACGGAGTAAAGCTGGAGTTTTTTTGAGATGGTCTGCGTAGGGCATCTGTTTGAGGCCAGTAATCCTGTTTGTGAGGTATTTCTGTGGCCTTTCCAGTTGTTGTAGATGTCTTGTGAGGTACATACCAAAAGGGGCATTGTACTCTATAATGGGTCTAATGAGTGATGAGTAGAGGGCAACAATGGCCTCTTTTTTTCTGGATGCGAAACCTTTTGTGATGAGGTGTGCCATATAGAAGGATTTCCTGACCACTGTGGTGATGTGATTATCAGAGGAGAGACTACTGACCACCTGTGTATCAAGGTCTCTTATCACACTTTTGGCGTTAATGTGGTAGTTCATGGGTACAGAGTTTTTCCAAAGGGGATGACAATACACTTTTTGGCATTGAGCTTCAGGCCATGGCTTTGACACCAGGCATCTGTCTCAGTGAGGCCCTTTTGTAGTATGTCTACATTGTTAGGAGTTTCGATTATGGCTCCTACTTTGCAGTCATCTGCAAACTTTGTTAGCCAAAGACCTTCTGTGTTAGCTTGTACTTCAGAGGAATAGATACCAAACAGGAGAGGACCCAGGACTGAACCCTGTGGTACTCCACTTGTCACTGGTCTGAAGTCAGATTTGGAGTCTGCTACTTTCACATTGTGGGTTCTGTCCATGAGCCAGTTGGCAACCCATCTTGTGACATAGGGATTTATACCTAGTTTAGTGAGCCTATCTATAATTCCAGAGTGGGGGATGGTGTTGAAAGCCTTGGTGAGATCTAGATAAGTTGTGTGAACCACCTTACCCTCATCTATGGCTTTGGTGACTGCTTCAAATAAGTCAATTAGGTTTAGGAGACATGATCTGCCTTTTGCAACCTCGAACTGGGTAGGGTCCAGAGTTTGGAGATTACCAATGTCTTTGTTTATGAGTGATGATACGTTCCATGGCCTTGCAGACCAAGCTCGTCAGGCTAATGGGGCACTAGTTCCCGGGGTCCGTCATGGCACCCCCTTTGTGGAGTGGGATAACTGTCGCGGTGCACCATTCAGTGGGCGCAAAGTCTGAGGTGAGGCTATGATTGAACATGGTACTTAGGTAGGGTGCCATTTCATTCTGTAGTTCGTGTAGAACACAGCCTGGGATATTGCCAGGTCCCATGGATGCTGTGTTCTTGGCTTTGGAGAGTGTGTTTTTTACCTGTGCAGCTGTGATTACAGGAACTTTTCATTCTTCCAGTATAGAGATGGGCCCTCAAGGAGGTGAGAGGGGGGTAAAGTTAGCACTGAACCTATCTGCCAGGATGTTGGCAATATCAGTTGGTTCTGTATATTTAGTGCCATTATGCTGTAACTCAGAGCAGATCTGAGTGTTGCCATTGAGATTCTTGACATAGCTATAGAATACTTTGTGGTTGTCTTTAGAGTCAGTGGCAATTTTGTTTTCGTAACTAGCTTTGGAGGATTTTATGAGGGATCTCAGCTTCTTTCTGAGGTTGATCAGGGAGTTCCTCCAGTCATGGGATTTTACTGTTTTTTGCAACAATTTCTTTCTTCTGTTGTAGAGTTTGTTTATGGCAGAGGACCACCAGATCAGCTTCCTTTTTTTGGAGGATAGCATCTTGGTTCTATTAGCGATAGCATGATCCATGCACTCATGTAAGTGCTTATAAAGTGCATTTGTGTAGGATTCAGCAGTCATGCCTCTATTGTCCGTCTGCATGGGTGTCATGAAGTTTGCCACCTCTGTCTTAAGAAGTGTGAAGTTGGCTTTGGAGAAGTTTTTTACTGTGGTTTCCCTAATTGGGGGTGGGGGCAGGATGTGGATGTCTAGGGTGATTAGCTTGTGGTCGGATCTGACCAATGAGAAATTGACCTCTGGTGTGGAACACCGGTTGCCCATGTTGGTAATACAAGATGTAGGATACTGCTGCCCCTGGTGGGGGTGTGAATAAGTTGATCCAAGGTGTTGGAATTTATGAATTCCAGAAAATGTTGAGCAAAAGAGTTGGTACAGGAGAAGTTTTCCCAGTTAATGGTGGGGTAGTTGAAATTGCCCATTATTAGGGTGTTGGGTTGTACCCTAATACTTTCCAGTGTATCAAGAAATGAGGAGTGGGAATCCTCGGGCATGGTGGGGGGTCTGTAGCAAGCTACAATTTGGATTGTGGTCCTGCCCAGAGTTAGTTGCACTTGGATAATTTCGGATGCATTATGCTGTGCAACTAGCCTGGAGGTGTGGATATCCTCCACCTTTAGTGCTTTATTCTGGGTTAGGTGGCCAAAAAGTGAGGTATGAATTATAGCCTGGTAATGCAAGGGTGCTCTCTGGAGCTTTGAACCAGGTCTCTGTCACTGCACAGATGTCGATGTTCTCCATTTTAAGGAGTGCCTCGAGTGAGTGCATTTTGAGGTTTAGACTTCTAGCATTGAGTAGCATTACCCTCAGATTTTGCTTGCTTGTACCTGTTACGGTGGTGAATTTGTCATTTGAACCTTGCCTAAAAAAGGCACTGTAGGGGTGGCAAGAGCCTTAGCCAGTATCCGGAATCCCAAGGGCGATCTCTGGCAAAGCATTGTGGTCTGTCGATCATGTCATCTCAGGCAGACAAATACTGGATCCCCTTAGAATGACATCAGAAGCTTAGCCAATTGTTGAAGTCAATCATTTTGTCCTTGTACTGTGGTATCATTCTGGGTGATGGCAGGATGCTACTCAGGGCTAGGGTCATACCTTCCTGGGCTACAAGATCGGAGAGCTCCTCCATGTCTCTTTTCATGTATTCCAGGGAGGTAAGTCTCAGGTCATTCACACCAACATGGATAATGACAGTGTCATATTTGTACTTGTTGTGGAGTGACCTGAGTGCGTGCATTATGTGGTGGATCCTGGCACCTGACAGTAACTTTCCCCTTGTTTAGCCTGGTGAGTGGAACATCAGTGTGCCTGACTATAGAGTCACCTATGACTAGAGTGTCGGGTACGTTGCTATGCCTTATGGGCTGTGGTTGAGTGACACACTGAGTTTGTGGGCTATGTGTCATTTGGGTTGTGTTGGGGGGGTGGAGTTTGCTTGCGTTTTTGCTTTGGAGGTCCCTGATGCTTGGGCAGGTTTTTATTGAGAGCCTCCATGAATGTGGGTGTGTGTTTTGTGTTTTTATGTGTGTGTGTTTTGGTGGTGTAGGTTTTAAGGGACTATGTGATGAGTGTAGTGTGGTGCAAGTGTTTACCTTCTCCTCTTGACTGTCTAGTCCAGTCTTGTGTGAAGAGAGCTTTGCTTCCAGTTTTGCTATATAAGTGCATCTCTCACAGGTTGTAGTGTTGGGTGGTAGGAGGAGAAGGTTGTCAGTGTACATGAGGCAATTGCTGCATTGCCCCAAGATACCCAGATTTATCAGGTAGACAGGAGAAATCACCGGGAGCTGACCCTTAGACATGCCTTGATAGGTGCTTATTTATTGAGTACTAAAAGCTGCTTTCCTCTAGACAAGTGAGGAAAGCTGAGTGCTGTAGTAATTTTCAGCTTATTTAGTGCTTACAATGAGCTCTGAACAAGTGCTGAGTTCAAAGAAACAGATTTGAGTGCTGAAACTAGAAAGCTGGCTAGTTTTAAGAAACAAAATTAAGCTAGAAGGCTTCCCTCCAACACAGAAAGTCATTGGGGGGCTCAGAAGCCTACAAACAGTCTAGACCACTTACAGGAAAGGCAGGAAACAAGCTTAAATTTTTTTTGTGTTCTCTTTCCCAGATGCTCTCTTTGTACACAGTAGGAGTGCCTGAAATCAGAATATGATCTCATTGCACTCAGTTGAGTGAGCAAATGAGATGGGCCCAGAAGGAGTATCCAAAGACAAATTTACAAGAGGGGCGGGCAGTTTCAAAGCCACCAAGATTAATACCAAAACAAAACCAGGGAGGGTGGTTGGGGAACTAACTGACAAAACAGAGTCAAAACTTCCAGTTCAGTTAATATTCAATGCAACATAAAATCCTGTCATCACCCCTGCAGTGCAGCACTTAAAACATCTTCCAAAGTAAATGTATTACTACACATTTGTTGTCTTAGTACTCAAGTCCCTAGGCTAACCATCTTTACCATAAATCGCTGTCGCAATGGCAGTACCCAGCTAACACAATCCAAGGAAGTAAAATGATGCTTCCTAATGTCGCAGACACTACTCCTGTACAGGAAAATGTAGTCAACAGCAAAACGCCAGGATAAGTTCCATAAACACTGCTCCAAGTCAGGAAATCGCAGTCTAGAGTCCAAGTAGGTAAAACACAGCTTTATTTACGAAAAAAGTGAGCGCTTTCGCCGTTAGGCTTTATCAAACTTTACAAATTACAACTAGTAACAGTCATTTAAATAGTCCACCCTACTCAATGATAGGTAGACACCAATTTAAAATTTAAAGCGCCACTGGCAGATAAACAGTAAACTTACTAATGTTCACAACCATTACATTAAATATATAACAATACAGAACATATGTGTCCAATACATAAACAATTTTTAAAAACTGTATTTCATACATTAAGACCTGTACAATAATACATAAATTATAAAAATCTGTATCAGGATTTATTTTAAAATTTATTATATGAATATATAAAATATATACAAATATATACACACAAACTTCATCTTGGTCTGGGGATGCTTCTGCCTTTCAAAACAGGTTTAATGTGAACTTTGTCATTAAGACCAGGTGGGTCATCAGCTCTACATCTGATGATCCACCTGAGTTCACACTCTAAGGTCCGATTAATTAAGTCACCCCCCCTATATCCAGACACTAAGTGTTGTATGATGGTAAAATTAAAAATATGATCAGGACCTGACAATTTACAGTGCTTAGCTAGTGCATTAAACTCTGACCCTTTCCTAATATGATAATTGTGTTCCCTAATACGATCTTTAAGTACCCTATTGGTTTTCCCTATATAAAATGAGGGGCATGCTACACATCTAGCTAGATACACCACATTTTTGCTGTTACAATTAGTGTTAGTATTAAAGTAAAACGTATATCCAGAAACTGGATGTACAAATGTTAACTCCTCATTGATGTAACTACAATGGTTACACATGCCACATGGTATGGTGTTCTTACTCATTCCAAGTATAGGTTGCTTATTCCCAACAACCTTTGGTTTACACAATAACCTTTTTAAATTGGGTTTATTCCTATAAGTAATTCTAGGTCTTGGTCCCACTATTTTAGCAATGTCACTGTCAGATAACAAAATGTCCCAACTCTTAATGAACATGTCTCTCACCTCCTTTATGTCTCTAGTAAACGACATTATAGGCCTAACCTCCATCACTTCAGGTTCTAAAATCTCCTCAAGATGCCTCGAGTTATCAGAAAAGTAGGGTCTAGCCTTAGTTAACCGTAACTGATTGACTTCCATAATAACCTTCTCTATTAATTCATGATCATACCCCCTTTCTACAAATCTTTTCCTTAGTTCTTCTATTTCCTTGTAGTAATATTCATCCACAGGATTATACCTAGATGCTCTCATAAACTGACCTTTCAATATGTTGTGAAAGATATGTGTAGGGTGCATGCTACCTCTATGAAGTAGTGTATTACGATGGCATAACTTGCGATGGACGGAAGTATTTAAAAGTCCATTGTCAAGCTTAAATACATCTATATCAAGGTAAGAAACCCTGTTCTCAGAATAATTCATAGTAAACTTTAAAAATTCAGTAGAAGAATTCATTAAACACACAAAGGTCTTCAGCATATCTATATCCCCAAACCAAAGAAAGAAGAGGTCATCCACAAATCTGCGGTATAACCCTACAAATTCCTTGAACATGGTTGACTTATAGAGAAATCTATCCTCCCAAGCAGCCATAACAAGGTCAGAAAGTCATTGGGGGGCTCAGAAGCCTACAAACAGTCTAGACCACTTACAGGAAAGGCAGGAAACAAGCTTAAATTTTTTTTTTGTGTTCTCTTTCCCAGATGCTCTCTTTGTACTCAGTAGGAGTGCCTGAAATCAGAATATGATCTCATTGCACTCAGTTGAGTGAGCAAATGAGATGGGCCCAGAAGGAGTATCCAAAGACAAATTTACAAGAGGGGCGGGCAGTTTCAAAGCCACCAAGATTAATACCAAAACAAAACCAGGGAGGGTGGTTGGGAAACTAACTGACAAAACAGAGTCAAAACTTCCAGTTCAGTTAATATTCAATGCAACATAAAATCCTGCCATCACCCCTGCAGTGCAGCACTTAAAACATCTTCCAAAGTAAATGTATTACTACACATTTGTTGTCTTAGTACTCAAGTCCCTAGGCTAACCATCTTTACAGCAACATAGAAGAAGAACCCTAAAATATAGGTTTAAAGCAAAAGCATACCAGCATTAACATAAAAAAACGGATAAAACAGTCGTACTAATTTCATTGCAGCATCTTAACATCAGATGACATTCATATTAATAGAGTAAAGTAGGCTTCCACACATATGTCTATTCAAAGTACTGTTAACGTTTTCCACCAGTACCTTATAAAAGCGGTGGTGCAGCGGTTAGCATTGTCACCTCACAGCAAGAGGTTCTCCCGTTCGATTCTCGGCTGGAGTGCCTTCTGTGTGGAGTCTGCATGGACGAGTGACGTTTAAAGACATGCAGGTAGGTGCGTGTATGAATGGGTGTGACTTCCTTGAAGGTTGGGTATCTGGCCGGCAACTCGGCACATTAAAAATCTACTGCCAATCATTAGCAGACCGGAGTTCCGCTGTGGCGACCCCTAACCAAGAAAAGCTGAAAGACATTACTTTTACCTTATACAACATCATAAATCAATAAAAAAAACAGTGCAATCGTCTATTATTTCCAGTGCATTTTTCATAACATGACTAGCACAAAATACAAGGTCAGTGAGTGTTCTCTTCCCTTAACTTTCCTGTACTCTTTACACTGACATGGATGCACAACTAATAAATGACACTTCATATTCACAACTTGTCAATGACACCAACATACAGCAATTGCATGTTAACATCACTTGATCCTAAAAATGTTTCTTCAAAGTAACTTGTTCATTGAATTGAATTTGCATAGTTTTCACATCATTTCTAACTGTAAAGTATTTGTTAGCTTACTTAAAACATTTTGTGCTTTCCCATGGTAATTGCCAAAGAGTTTGCCTGACCACAGCTAATTAGGACAACTGTATAACTATTGATAGAAATGCTGGCCCATTTCACATTTCTTATGCAAATGAAGCTCAGCCAAGTTGATCTCATTGAACTGCAGCCTTACACATCATTGCATGTGGTGTCACAAGCACGTTGATCTCTATGAATTGAAGCCTGACACATTATTGTGTGTGGTGTCACAGGCATGTTGATCTCAATGAACTGAAGCTTTATACATCGTTGTATGTGGTGTCACAGGCACGTTGATCTCATTGAACTGCAGCCTTACACATCGTTGTATGTGGTGTCACAGGCACGTTGATCTCATTGAACTGCAGCTTTACACATCATTGTATGTGGTGTCACAGGCACGTTGATCTCTATGAACTGCAGCCTTACACATCGTTGTATGTGATGTCAAGGGCACGTAGATCTCTATGAACTGCAGCCTTACACATTGTTGTATGTGGTGTCACAGCCAAATTGATCTCACTGAACTGCAGCCTTACACATCATTGTGTGTGGTGTCACAAGCACGCTGATCTCTATGAACTGCAGCCTTACACATTGTTGTATGTGGTGTCACAGGCAAGTTGAACTCTATAAACTGCAGCCTTACACATCTTTGTATGTGGTGTCACAGACATGTTGATATCTATGAACTGCAGGCTTACACATCGTTGTATGTGGTGTCACAGGCACGTTAATCTCTATGAACAAAAGCCTTACACATCATTGTATGTGGTGTCACAGGCACATTGATCTCAATGAACTGCAGCCTTACACATCATTGTATGTGGTGTCACAGGCATATTAATCTCTATGAACTGCAGCCTTACACATCATTGTATGTGGTGTCGCAGGCACATTGATCTCAATGAACTGTAGCCTTACACATCATTGTATGTGGTGTCACAGGCACGTTGATCTCAATGAACTGTAGCCTTACACATCATTGTATGTGGTGTCACAGGCACGTTGATCTCAATGAACTGCAGCCTTACATATCATTGTATGTGGTGTCACAGGCATATTAATCTCTATGAACTGCAGCCTTACACATCATTGTATGTGGTGTCACAGGCACATTGATCTCAATGAACTGCAGCCTTACACATCATTGTATGTGGTATCACAGACACGTTGATATCATTGAACTGCAGCCTTACACATTGTTGTTTGTGGTGTTATAGGCTCGTTGATCTTTATGAATTGCAGCCTTACACATCGTTGTATGTGGTGTCACAGGCACATTGAGTTCTATAAACTGCAGCTTTACACATCTTTGTATGTGGTGTCACAGACATGTTGATCTCTCTGAACTGCAGCCTTACACATTGTTGTATGTGGTATCACAGACATGTTGATCTATATGAACTGCAGCCTTACACATCATTGTATGTTGTGTCACAGGCAAGTTGATTTCTATGAACTGCAGCCTTACACATCGTTGTATGTGGTGTCATAGGCGCTTTGATCTCTATGAACTGCAGCCTTACACATCGTTGTATATAGTGTCACAGGCACGTTGATCTCATTGAACTGCAGCCTTACACATAATTGTATGTGGTGTCACAGGCAAGTTGAACTCTATGAACTGTAGTCTTACACATGTTTGTATGTGGTGTCACAGACATGTTGATCTCTATGAACTGCAACCTTACACATCATTGTATGTGGTGTCACAGGCACATTGATCTCTATGAACTGCAGCCTTACACATCATTGTATGTGGTGTCACAGGCACGTTGATCTATATGAACTGCAGCCTTACACATCATTGTATGTGGTGTCACAGGCACTTTGATCTCTATGAATTGCAGTTTTATACATCGTTGTATGTGGTGTCACAGGCACTTTGATCTCTATGAACTGCAGCCTTATACATCGTTGTATGTGGTGTCACAGGCACTTTGATCTCAATGAACTGCAGCCTTACACATTATTGTATGTGGTGTCACAGGAACTGAATGATTTCTTGTGATCACAGATGAGCTGCGCTCTGTGGCGCTAACCATGGGAATGAGTGGCAGCACATAGAATGATTCTATGAAATATGGCTGTGACAGAGCACTGGGATGTAAACCTGCAGAGTTGAGCTTTAGGTTGGAGTGTACTGAAGTTTAATCCACATGCATCCATCACATTATGCCAACCCCTCACTTCTTAACAATTACTTTGACTGAAACCATAAACACAATTTAAACATGTTATTAATGTAATGTAGTTATAAAATAATACCTGTGAAATGAATACAGCTTTTAAAATCATGCTGCCATAACTTATTAATGGATCACCATAATGACACTGTGGAATCCAGGTCAGAACATTCCCCTGTTTAAATAAATAGACACTGAAGCAGATGTTAAATGAATGGGTTAATCACTGATTTCCCTTTGCATACCAAAATACTGTGTGTGTGTCTGTGTGTGTGTGTGTGTGTGTGTGTGTGTGTGTGTGTGTGTGTGTGTGTGTGTGTATGTATATATATATATATATATATATATATATATATATATATATTAAAGAAATAGAACTTCTTGTGACTGTTTCTATACAATTAATAAACCAAATTTGACACTTATCTGTTGCCTGGGTAGCACCTCTATATGGTTACATATAGAGGGTGCACTTCTTGTCATATGAACACCTGTCCTACACTTCCATTCTTCACTTTTTTGGTGGCCGCAGTGCAAAATGTAGTATCATTTCCTATCTTACATCTGTTTGTAAGATACTTAGGAAACACTGTCAAAAAGTATGTAGTGATGTAACACCTAATTATAAATTAATTTACTATTTCCATTAGTGTGTCTTTCTAACTTCCCTCACTCTTGTTTTCCCTTTGTCTCCCATTTATGTTCCCTTTTCCACATGTCATGTGATCCCAGAAGCTGCCCAACCACAGGATCAAAAGCACCCTCTGCCAGCCCAGCGATATCCTCATGGGTCAGGGGTGGATATGGCCCTATAGGCAACCTGATGCAGCATAGCCTGGGAAGCCGTAAAAGGTGTGAGCTTCAGGATCTGGTTAAAGATGTTGTGGAGTGGGCAGTGGAGAGGCACCTGCAGGCCATGCAGGACTTTCTTCTGTGGGTGCAAGACATGCTGGCCTGGTTGGTTCTGACCACCAAGCCACTGGAGGCCTATAACTCCACATCACTGGGGTCTTACACTGCATGACCATCTGGCAATGGAAACATTTAAGGTCCTCTGGATCAAGTTGGGAACTGATAGATTCATACATTCATAGGTAAGTACGAGGCTAGATGCCCTTGCGGGCCATTTTAAGCTTAGCCACGTTCCCCTTATTGTGCTCAAAATAACCTATCCCATTTGGTTATTTTGGTTATCAAGATTTCTCTTAAAGAGGGCCATTGAAGTGCTCTGTTGGACATGAATGACAAGTTTGTTCCAGAGTATGGGAAGTCTCTGGGTTAGGAACCTACCCTCCAGCATGTTCTGTTTATTGTGGTAATGAGGTTTAGGTCCCTGGAGCTTGTGGCATGGAGGGATTGGGATTTCTTTAGGTGTAGCATATCTAGCAGCTCTGGGTCAGACATGGCTTTGCAGGTCAAGCAGAGATTACCTCCAAGTAGGCGATAAGAGACAGAGTATAGCTGGGTTTTTTTGAGTCTGTCCATAAAAGGCATGTGTCTAAGGCTTAAGATCCTCTTAGTGAGGTATTTTTGTGGCCTTTCCAGTTGTTGTAGGTGTCTAGTGAGGTACATACTAAATGGGGTGTTGTATTCTATTGTTTGTGTCTTTCAGCTTTTCCTGGTTAGGGGTCACCACAGCGGAACTCCGGTCCGCTAATGATTGACAGTAGATTTTTATGTGCCGAGTTGCCAGCCCTGACACAAACCTTCAACAAAGGTACGCCCATTCATGCACGTCTCCACACAGAAGACACTCTATCTCTAAGTAGGGATGAGTAGAGAGGGATTATGACCTCTTTTTTCCTGGATGAGAAACCTTTTGTAATGATATGTGCCACATAGAAAGACTTTCTGACTACACTGGCAATGTGGTTATCAAAGGAGAAGTTGCTGTCAGCCTGTGTCCCCAGGTCTTTTATCACACCTTCAGTATTTAGTGGATTACTGCATATGTGGTAGTTCATGGGCACCAAATTTTTCTCAAAGGGAATGACAATGCACTTTTTGGCATTGAGCTTAAGGCCACGGTTCTGGCACCAGTCATTGGTGTCAGTGAGGACTTTTTATAGAATGTCGACATCAGTTGTAGAATCAATAATGGCTCCCTGTTTGCAATCATCTGTGGACTTGTTCAGCCAGAGTCCCTTTGTGTTGGCTTGAACTTCAGAGAAGTAGATGCCAAACAGGAGAGGACCTAGGACCGATCCCTGTGGGACACCACTTGTAACTGGTCGGTAGTGAGATTTGGAGTCTGCTACTTTCACAGTATGGGTTCTATCAGTGAGCCATTTGGCAACCCATCTTATGACATAGGGGTTATGCCTAGTTTACTGAGTCTATCTATGATTCCTTAGTGAGGGATGGTGTCGAAGGCCTTGACAAGATCTAGGTAGGCTGTGTGAACTACCTTGCCCTCATCCACAGCTCTGGTGACACAGTCGGAGAAGTCTTTCAGGTTAAGCAGGCATGATCTACCTTTCACAAACCCAAACTGAATGCGGTCCAGAGTTTGGAGATTCCCTATGTCCTTATTTATAATGTCCATGATGATGCACTCCATAGCCTTACATATCAGTCTTGTCAGACAAATGGGGCGGTAGTTCCCAGGGTCTGTAGTTGCTCCCCCTTTGTGGAGTGGGATGACCATAGCAGTGCGCCATTTGGTAGGAACAAAGCCTGAAATGATAATTTGAGGGACCCCTGCATGGGATAAAGCATTTAGAAGCTGCCTCTGTCCATTAGTAGTACAGGAGGCAGTCTTGGGGTACATTTTCTGTTTCCCATCCATACATCTAAGTTGCACTTCAGAATGGACAGAATGAACTTTGTTTTATGTGAATGGGGAGTCTGTTCCACAGCAGCAGTATCCTCCGTGTAATACACCAGTCCCTCCAAACCATTCTGCTGATGTTGCAGAAGAAGTTTAGATGCCCAGACCGAGTATTTCTGATGCCATTTGGCTTGTTGATATGATTTGAGTTCTGATACAACTTCTTATCACTTCCCACCTTCCCTAACCTAACTCCTACACCTCCTTTCCTACTTCCTTCCTAAACTTCCCTCTCAGATAAAAAAAAAGTGAAAAATAGCTCATGGGGCTGTATCCCTTGCTAAAATATAGAGCCCCTTCCTCTCTTACCTCCTCAAGCATAGCCCTCTTGATATCTTCCTTATGTGTGCCCCTTATATTATGCCTCCTATCTCCTTTCTTATCTTACAAAGAAGTAATCAGGACATCCACATACGGACACCCAGATAATCAATATGTAAACCCCTTTCTGGTGGGTTTGACATAATGGCTAAGGTCTTCACTTCATAGACTCCTTGAAGATTTGATTATGATTTAGAGTTATTGGCTAGGCTTAAAATTGCCCTTCAGGACAGGTAGCCTAGTACTCACTTATGAACCTATGAATAGCTGTGCTGAATGCAGCCTGCCTTAACTGCCTGTCATTAGTTCAAGTGGGTTTGCACAATGGCTGATTCATGCATAAATTCTAACAAATTGGAAATCAGTCGACACAACATATTAATGAATGAATTCCCTTGTAACTAAACCATTATTTTTCCATTTTAAGCAGTTGTAGAAAGTGGGCATTTCTTAGCACAACCTTTCACACTGCTGCAGTCATCGTAAATGGCATGCGCTCAATATGTTTGCATATGGGCGTGACACAGCTCTGTATACATACCCGCTGCACAAGAGTAATACTTGGGACTATGAATACCGCTCTCTATCTTTGCTGAAGTGAGGTTGCCAGTACTGTAAATATTGTTCATATATAATAAAGGACAGTTTGCCGGAAACATCACTGAAAAAAAAAACACTGACAATTTTTTTAACTGTGTTTGATATATTTACTCTTCGGAGAGGGTATGAACAGATGACATGTTGTCCTACTGCCATTCCAAAATGAATGGAAATCAAAAAAATGCTGTTTTCACTGTACTGTTTTTAGTGAACTGTTCTGGTTCCATGTAGGATTTTTCAAGTCAGTCTTACCAAACTATATTACATCATCTCACTGTCACCTTCTTATGACACCTCTGTGACTGTGATACGTATATTCACTGATTATAATGGCTCATGCCCCAGTATTGCTAGCCACTATTTTTAAACTAGCATACAAGGAACACTACTCTGGTCCAAATGCTGCAAGTTAACCTCTACCACTATTCAATACCATCGAATGCTTATGAAGCCATCATTATCACAATGCCATCTTTCAGCTTTTCCAGTAAGGAGAGGACCTTCTCAAAAACAACACCTAAAACCTAAAACTACTTCTTCATGATATCATCCACTCACAGAACTGGACAACAAAATAGAAGATCACTGACTGTTTCTGGTGGCTTGAGTCAGACAACTGGCCTACCTATAGCAATGTACATGTTTACATTTATTTATTTATTTATTTTTGTCTGTGGTTACAGGGGAGTTCTGACTGGGTCATGCATGACCACTTCAGTGGCGGCCCAAGGAGAAAAGCTCCAAAAAACGTATTCAGTTAGTGAAAACCATACAAAGAGATTATAATAAATCTTCTGTAAGTACAAACAATATCTGAAAAAACGTTATTACAGATTCAGCATAAACTAGGTGGCTATTTGAAATATAACAAATAACAGTTGTCAAATAAAGAAATGTAATGAAAGGGGGCTTGCAGAAGAGGAAGTTGCTAGCTTTTGTAGGTGTACAAGACTGAACACAGGAGTGCAAAGAGGAGAAAGGGATGAAGATCCAAACATTAAGAGAGATAAATACTAATGTATGTAAAAATCTAGACAAAAGGATTGTGTGTAATATGCAATGAAAAGAATTGTTTTATTAATCTGCACAATTAACGTTACAGAAAAGAAAAGAAAGAAAAAAAGCTTAAGGATTCACAACAACCGTTATAAAATTAGCAAAATTCTACAGTTACTGATGTTTGGACAAACTCTGTGCTTTGACAGAAGGAAATAATGCTACAGGGAACAACTGATGAGCCAGGACAGGACATCAAAGTGGAGGTAGCTCTTCAAACATTTCAGTTTGAAGTTGAAATTCTGAACATTTGAAATTGAAGTTGAAAGTTTGAAACTGGTGCTGGCTATCTGCAACTGGTAAAAGCCCAGTTGCTATTGAGTTGAAAAAGACAATTAGGCATTGCTGATTTGAATCTGTCTTTGAAAAGTGCAACTCATCAGATTAGTGAACTAAATAAAATTGATGTAAATGAAACTGTTGATTCTATTTGTTGTAGTTAGGCTGTTGTTTGCACCTACAAGTGCTACATATGTACAAGGTGTGTAGAATTATATAAAGAGCTGGTGTTGTGAACAGTCAGTGACTGAATAAAACCTACACTGCATCTTTTTACAGAGGTGTGAAAATTCAAACCCTTGTTCATGTGCATTGAACACATTATAACATATCTGGTGTTGCTTCATTAACTCTGCATGAACATTAACTTTACCGTGTTTGTTTTATTTCTGATGTAATATTGGTGTGTTAATCTATCATAATTAACCATGGTGTTCTAAATATATCAGAATGCATTTTAAATAATTATTGTTAATGCGGAGTCATTCCCAATGTAGCACACATGAAAATGATTATATTATGCTATGAATTGATGAAAATAAGTGTTTTGGTGTTTTAGGCAGTTTAGAACAGATAGTTAAATAATGTGATAATTACAATAATGATGATTACAATAATGTAAATACATTTTCATTAAACTCAGTTTTTTGTTTCTTTAGAGTTATCAAGACAGCCAAATGTTATTAATCCCATTCTATGCACCAGGAAACTGTCCCCCCTGCCAATTTAATATGAAAGAGTTAATAATTGAGTCTTTTCAATGTAAACACCATCCTTGAAATACTTTGTGGATTTCTTTCTGTTTTAAAAAGTAAACAGCCATCAAAACAACAGCTAACTTTCTTCATCATATATTTTTGTATCAAATAATGTAGGTGAACATGCTTCCAGTACCTCTTTATGTTTTCTGCTTTAGGATGTTGCTCCTTTTGCAGGAGACAATGAATGAGGACCCAATAATTTATATCAGCAGTATTATTTTAGTTGTAATTTGACGTTTCTAATAATTACCAATTAATTACTTGTTATTTTTTACCTGTTAGTTCTTTATTATACTGAAATTTAAAAACATTTGCTTGACTCACTTCTTACCCATTTTTCATAAAAATACAAGATACAAAACCTTTCCTATCACTGCAACACAAAACAAAAAAGACCATTTTTTCAAGCTACCATTCATCACTGACAAATACTTGTTCAAATAATGCAATCACATAACAGCAATAAATCACATTTGTGTGTGGGTAATGTAGATTTATTTATGGCTTACCTTGTTTGGTCACTCAGGCTTCACTCTCATGGGCAAAGTATATCAGCTGCATAATCCCCCCCATATACACGATACAGTAAAAGTTTTTAGGCAATGTAATCAACAGCAAATGCAGATTTAGAACCCATGCAGACAACAGGTATGATAAAGTAAACCATAAACTACTTACTTTCCATTACCACACAAGTTTGAGAGAAGCATTTACTACCAAAGCTACTGCATGGGTCTTTTGTATTGAGCAATTTCAATATGCGCATAACAAGTTAATTACCAAAATGTAAACGAAAGTTAATTACCAAAATGTAAAAGCAAGTTAATTACCAAAATGTAAACGAAAGTTAATTACCAAAATGTAAAAGCAAGTTAATTACCAAAATGTAAAAGAAAGTTAATTACCAAAACGTAAACGAAAGTTAATTACCAAAATGTAAAAGCAAGTTAATTACCAAAATGTAAAAGCAAGTTAATTACCAAAATGTAAACGAAAGTTAATTACCAAAATGTAAAAGCAAGTTAATTACCAAAATGTAAAAGCAAGTTAATTACCAAAATGTAAACGAAAGTTAATTACCAAAATGTAAAAGCAAGTTAATTACCAAAATGTAAAAGAAAGTTAATTAACAAAATGTAAACGAAAGTTAATTACCAAAATGTAAATGTAAAAGAAAGTTAATTAACAAAATGTAAACGAAAGTTAATTACCAAAATGTAAAAGCAAGTTAATTACCAAAATGTAAACGAAAGTTAATTACCAAAATGTAAAAGCAAGTTAATTACCAAAATGTAAACGAAAGTTAATTACCAAAATGTAAAAGCAAGTTAATTACCAAAATGTAAACGAAAGTTAATTACCAAAATGTAAAAGCAAGTTAATTACCAAAATGTAAACGAAAGTTAATTACCAAAATGTAAAAGCAAGTTAATTACCAAAATGTAAATGAAAGTTAATTACCAAAATGTAAAAGCAAGTTAATTACCAAAATGTAAACGAAAGTTAATTACCAAAATGTAAACGAAAGTTAATTACCAAAATGTAAAAGCAAGTTAATTACCAAAATGTAAACGAAAGCTGCTACTTGTGCTACTGATCGTTCCTCTTATTTATTTATTTTGTTGGTAGGTTGATTGAAATATTGTTTTAGTTATAACCCAGGCTGGAGGTTGTGCACCAAGATAAAAGGCTTACCATTGTCAGACCTTATAGAACTTAGACTCAATCAGCCTATAATCAGCAGTACAAAGTACACAGTTAACATTCACACATAAATTACTAAATAATGCTTGTCTGATAACAGGTCTATATTACTTCATCAAAAACTGACTTCAGTGAATAGCCATTCATTGAAGATAAATCAGCAAACAGCTAGTCATGGAACATTCACATCAGCGAACGTGTTTCGCAGGGCAGTGAGTTACTTGGCCATGATTAGGAAGTTTTTCTTTTCCTCAGTGCCCTAAGCAAATAGAATAGTCTTTCTAATGACTTAAGTGTCATTGAGTCCATCCCAAAATTTAGTGCATACTAAAACGTTTAACTAAACTTATGTAACCTTAGCATCACCATGCCTGGAGGTTGGTATCACATATATGCCCATTATCTGGTCATCAGCTTACTCACTGTCTATCCAGCATTAAACTAGCTGCTTAAAACTCTTGCAGATCTCTATTCAGCACCATCTTTATTATACAGGATAATATTTTGTATCAGTGCCATCAACATTAGCCAACGCTCCTGGACGTTAAGCTTAGTCTGGAACTCAGTGCAGTGGTACTATCAGTTCTTCATGTCATGACAGGTCTGCTTTAAAATTAGTTCTTACTGTTCGACCTGCCCTTTTTAATGACTAACCTTTTGATCATCCATAGTTCTCATTCCTTTATCATCATATATTTCTTTTCATCACTCTCTCCTTTCAAATATTATATCATAGGCAGTTCCTAGGCTAATGGCCCTAGGGCTCTTAAAAGCCTATCCAAGTACAATCCCTGTTCCCAAGAATATCAAAGTATTAAGCAGAACTAAGTCAACAACTACTGCCCCTGTCCAAAAGGGACACAGGTGAAACTCCTAGGGTGAATTTGCAGTTTCCTATGCAATCATCCAAATTATGCCTGAATAGGGTCAAGAAGTTTTTTCCAGAGGAGGCATAGCCTCTGTGAGGCAGGCGGAGGTTACCTCTCAGTAGTCTGTAAGACACAGAGTATAGTGACAGTGATTTCAGTCAGTCAACATATAACATAAAGACCCTGAATTTTCATTGTAAGAAATCTTTGAGGTCTTTCCAGTTGCTGCAGGTGTCTGGTAAGGTACATGCCAAAGGTAGCACTGTACTCTATTATTTTCCTGGTGAGTGAGAAGTACAGGGGGGTTATAACCTATTTTTTTCTGGATGCAGTGCCCTTACTTATGAGGTGGGTGACACAGAAAGCCTTTCTTACCACTGTGGAGATGTGATTTTGCTATACAGGGCATGGTAGCTACATCTACATCTTTTTGCCTTATTGAATATGTGGCTAATGATGTTTTGTCTTTAAATAAATAAACATTGGATTTTGTTTTCGGCCAAGCAGTTCAAGTTTCAATTTAGGGCAATTAATTGCTTATTGCTTTGGCAATTTATGCACCAACGGATTCTACATTTCAGTATGTTGGACGCCATTTTTTGTTGAAAGGAAACTTTATGGTGAGGCATTTTTACTGTCTCATTTTTTTGGACTGGATGTGGTTTCATGCAATTACCTTACAAGTTAGAGGCTTATTCATCGTTTTTGCCTTTTTGACTTTTGGGTTCTGAAATACGTTATCGGAAGGATAGGAATACACAACCAGATTTATTTGGACAATACAGCAAACATTTGGAATTATAAGACTTTTTGGTTTGACTTTTTCATCAATGAACATTATTGCTCTATGCAGAACATTATTCTGTATTGCTCATATTCTATTGTGTCAGGTGAATGATATTGACAGGTTTACTTTTATATTTCATTTTGGATATATTGTTAACCTGATTATACTAAATAATTTTTTTACATTCATGATAACTGCATCACTTACTGTTTGGCCACTTATACTTCTATTATCTAATATGTTTTTAAGGATTATTGAGTAGCTGGATATGTCTTATTAGGCAATTGTTACTTTGTGCGTGAGCACACCTTAACATTTTTTGTTATTATAACTCTGTCTATTGTACACTATGCTCAGTATAGTATTCCAACCACTAATAAGGTTTATACCATAGTATTGGGTGCTTTATGCATAAAGACATATGGTAGAAATTTTACTACCAGTTTACCTTGTATGGGTCTGAATATTAATTAGGTTCATTGTTGCTTCTTGCTCATGTGTTTAGTATGCGCATTTTTATATTTTGATAACTAGTGGATACACCAATGTGAGTTTTCTCTACAATGTTTTTGGCCTGCTGTGTCACAAAGGATATTACTTAATATTTTTTTGGCTATCTATATTGGGGATAGTTTTCTGATGTCTGGAATCATTTGAAGCATATTTTTTATTGATGCAATATCTTTTGGTGTTCCACAAACAGAATTGGACTCAGCATTTGAATGTTTACCCTAGAGGTTACTTTTTCAATGGACTCAGCACTGTGAAATTTTGAGTTGGAATTAACAGGTGCTGATATTGTTCATTGATTGATATAGTGGCTGACTTTGGTTCAGCACTGGGCGTGATCAACAACCTAGGTGATATATATTTCTAAAGGACTCAGCACTGTGAAACTTTGAGTCACACTTGACAGGGGCTGATATTGTCCACATAACTCATATAGAGGCTGACATTGTCCAATTTCTGCTTTTTGTTTATTACGTTTTATTAGGAATTTGGTGGCCATTTGAAAATGTATACATTTGTTTGATTTTTTGAATTCATGGCCACTTGAAAATATTTGGATACACCATATTTTGGCATCAGACTTGTCCTGTTTGGACTTCAACATTTATTGGTTATTGTTCAAATAATTACTAATGGAATTAACCAACCTATTACGAGGGTTAGCCTCCGACCGAGAGGACCTAGCTATCTTTGGGCTTGGTATAGTCAATATGGTGGGGAGCGACATTGATCTATCCACTAATGAGGACAGTTGTGAAGCCATTTTTTCTAAACTTACTAAACACATACGGCTACTTCGCAATAATGTTTGGCATTACAAGCTTTTTCGAGCATACATTACCAAAGGGATCACACTAAGAGGCTTACGTATATGCACGCAGCCTTTAGTCAGTAATCCTGATGAGATACTTTTGAAACAATGGGGTGAAGCCCAACAGCAAGCTTTTCTGAAGTTTGTGGAAATATTAGCCGAACATCATAATAGAGCAATTGACAGTGAAATAGAGTCCATCACCCATCTGTGTGATAGTATTAGGAGATATGAGGGACAACCTATTTATACCTCCTGTCTGAAAAATCTTAGTCAGGAACTTTTGAATCTAGAGACCCAATTGAGAGGCAGGAAGAAAAAGAAGTTTCTCAGAGATCTAGCAGATTACGACAGGTGGGTTCCCGTTAATATTGGTAGGGACAAACATGTCCACTTTTCCCAATTTAAGAGGAACCCTTCAAAGA
Organism: Protopterus annectens; assembly: GCF_019279795.1. Classification (NCBI taxonomy): domain Eukaryota; kingdom Metazoa; phylum Chordata; order Ceratodontiformes; family Protopteridae; genus Protopterus; species Protopterus annectens. The sequence continues at coordinate 753,631,335 of NC_056736.1, forward strand.
GGAAATGCCCTACATCTATTCTTAAAAAGGCATCCACATCTAGTGTGGACACCTCAGAGGAGAAATCCTCCTTGGGGCTTGAGGTTGAGGCATTGGGCACCACAGGATCCCCAGCATTAAAAAGAAGGAACTCCAGTGTTTCTCCAGATTTAAACCAAGGAGGGGGGGCAGGAAACATAGACGAAGTGAACAATATGGAGGCTCTGTTACAAATGTTTGCACGGAAATAACAAATGGTAACCTGACTAATATTTCATCTTATGTCCTTTCCACTTTGCATAGGGACACTCTGAATAAAGGTTTATCATTCATACCCAGATTCTTTGTGCCTGAAGAGAGTTTTGTTAATGATCTAGTAACATTTTGTAGGAATCTCAACTTAAAATTATTTTGTTCAGGACAAGGAATCCTCAGATACTACTGATGAATTCAGATATTACAGATCTTCGTTCATGCCTCCAAATAACCATAATGTGCTCATTTTCCAAAATTCTATTATCAAAGATCTGCACTTTTACCCTAGGGATTATAGACCTAAGGCTAAAAATATTTCAAAGACTGATATGGAAAACATCTCTAAGTTAGCCAATAATCATGAATTGGTTATTTTGTGGTGGTCCAAGATTGGACACAGTATGATATGGAAGCTATGAACATCTAAGTACTGACCTCACCCCCTTCTTTAAAAAAGCAGATCAATGAGTTCTTGTCTTTAGCACTGGAGGAGGGCATCATTAGTAACACTGCCAAGCTGCATTTGACACAACTGGATCCCAGTCATCAATACATATATTTCTTGCCCAAAATACACAAAACCCCCCTGTAGTCCTCCACAAATTCCTCCAAGTCATTTCAGATATGCAACTTGAACTGGACTGGTTACTGTGTACATTGGATGTCACAGCCTTGTATACCAATATCCCACATTAGGCAGGGTTAGAGGCCTTGGAATATTGGTTATATAAAACTGAATTTTACCAGCTCAGTTTCAATACATTTCTTATTGGCCTCGCAGAACATGTGCTTACTAAGAACGTCTTTTTTATCAGGATAAATGTTTCTTGCAGATACAAGGTACAGCCATGGGAGCATCATTTGCTCCAATATATGCCAATTTATTTATGGCATATATTGAGGAACAGATTATCTAAGACTGCTCCCACAATTTTTTGTGGGGGAAATGGATATTTGGAAGAGATACTTGGATGATTGCTGGTTGGTTTGGAGATTGGATGTTGAATACCTATTGGAGTTTATCAATTATTTAAATGAAAACAAATGGGGGATACAATTTACAGTTAATTATCATAAAGATAGGATTACATTCTTGGATGTTCTAGTTATCAGGGCTCCGGACCACACTTTGATTACTAACGTTTATCGTAAATTCCCCAAACACAATTCCCTTCTCCATGCCTTCATCCCCTCCATATCTGCAAGAACATTCCTAAGTCCCAATTTATGAGGACAAAGTGCATCTGTTCTGATGGGGGCACATATGGGCATTTCAGGGATGACCTGGTATCTAGATTCAGGGACAGGGGTTGCAAGATGGGACAAGTTTGGCATGTTAAAAACAGTGTGGAGAATATGGAAAGGGAGAACCTTCTTCAATACAAAGAAAAATTTAAATGTGGGGGATCCCCTTTAAGGTTTGTCACCACCTATGGTTGGAACACTGGTGTCCTGATGGACAGTGTTCAACACCATTGGAATATCTTGTTGGCTGACAACAGATTAAGTGAAAATTTAGGAAGCAGATGTTATTTTTTCTTCAGAAAAGGAAACATTTGGTCTCGTACTTTAATCATTATAAACATTATCATGACAGGGACAAACATTATTCCCAAGTTACACTTTCAGGTGATCCCTTAATTGGCTGCTTTCCATGCGGACACTGTATCCATTACCCCAGAATTCTTAAGACCAAAAGTTTTAGTAGTAAAAATAATGCCCAGGTCTTTGATATTTCTTTTTTCGCAAACTGCCACACAGACTGGGTAATATATCTTGCCAGTTGCAGTTGTTCAGCTTTCTGTATTGGGCAAACATTGAGACCATTAAAGTTTAGAGTCTCAGAGCACCTTAGTGATATCAAACACCATAAACTAACCAATGCCCTTTATAAACACACCACATTGCATAAAAATGTTGTGTTCAGCTTTACAGTGATTGATAGAATAGGTGGGTCCAGATCCAATAAATCTGGTTGGCATGGAATATTAAATGGGAAAGAGAAAAAATGGATCATTAAGTTAGGTGGTTTATTCAAACCTGGATTAAATGAGCACCTTTAATTGGTGACATGTTTACTTTCTAATTATATATAGAGAGTCAAATTGTATTTTATTCACACTGATGAAGGCTAAATGGCAGTATAGCCGAAACCCGTCTGTTTATTACTCTATATGTGCTTTTGCACAAGAAAATAAAAGGTTCTGATTATTACAGCCACTGTTTGCTGGTCTCATGATTTTGAACAAGTGCTGTAGTACACATATAATTTACCCAATCTATGGCTGGGTAGCTGAAGTCACCTAAAATCAGGATGTTTGTATGTTGAGTGATTCAAGTAGATCCAAGTATGCAGTGTGGGTATCCTTTAACTTCCAATAACTTGGAGAGGGGACTTATCTACAGTTAAGTGGACCTGGATTAGTTCAAGGGAATAGTTTTGTTAAACCAACCTAGAGGTATACTTATCTTTGATAAATATTGATACTCCACTTCCTTTAGTTCTCACACTTTTCAGTTTGTGGTCTGAATGTGTGGAAGTCATTATAACCTGGTATGACCTGGGTACTTTCTATGACCTTAAACCAAATCTCTGTGACTGCACAGATGTCAGCATCTTCTAAAGTGAGGGCTGCTTCCAGTGAGTGCAGTTTTAGGTTTAGACTCCTAGTGTTTAGCAGCATAACCTTGAGGTTGCTTTTTGAAAATATTTTTATGTCAGGAATTTTGTTGTAACATTGCTTAAAAAAGGCATGATGAGGGTGGCAAGAGCATTAGCCAGTAACCGAAATCCCAGAGGTGACAGATGAAGACCATCTCTGGCAAAGCAGCATGGTCTATCTACCATGTCATCCCAGGCTGACAGGTACTGGATCCCCTTAGAATGACACCAAAAACTAAGCCAACTGCTGAAGTCAATCATTTTTTTGTTTATATTGTGGTACACTGCTCAAGGCTAGAGACATAACTGCCTCAGAAACATATTCAGAGAGCTCAGTCATGTCTCTCTTCATATAGTCCAGTGGGGTATGTCTCAAGTCATTCACAACAATATGAACTATGACAGAGTCATATTGGTACTTGTGGAGAGAACTGTGTGCATATGTGTGTGTGTGTGTGTGTGTGTGTGTGTGTGTGTGTGTGTGTGTGTGTGTGTGTGTGTGTGTGTGTGTGTGTGTGTGTGTGTGTGTGATCTGGGGGATCCTGGCACCTGACATACAGCTGACTGTAATCTTCTCTTTGTCCAGCCTGGTGAGTGGAACATCTGTGTATCTCACTACAGAGTCACCTATGATCAAAATAATTGGTTTAGATGTGCTTTGCCATAGGGTCTTGTTTGGTGAGACACTTGTGCTTGTGTTTTTATGTGTATTCAGTGCTGTAGGTACTGTATTAGGTGGTGAATGTTTGTGTTTTAGAGGTCTCTGGTGTTTAGGTAAAGAGAGCATAGTTTGTACAGGAGGTGTGAATTTTCACAACTTACACTTGCTCCTAAGGTACAAGTACCTTGGATTTATTTCCCTCATTAATTAGTTCACATTCTGAATGGTCTGAACTCACTTTATACCTATATGAAAAAATGGAAAAGATGAGATCCTTCCCAGTGAAATTGTAAACTACAAATCTTTATTGAAAAACAAGTGTTAGTACTTTCACCAGCATACTGGATTTCATCAGTTAAGTCCACTGATCAGTTCAGTCTTATTCTACTTTCACATCTTTGTAAAATGATTAATTGAATCTCAATTTATACAAAACTGATTAAGTGCTGGACATTTCTTCTGGTCATCCTTACAGTAACACCAACTATACAATGTTTGAATTTCGGCTGGGCTACACTTTGTACTCATGTCATTGCTGTCTTTAGATATTAGTACTCTTACAATGCATTTTCAGATTATACTTCTTTTTCACTTTAATATTTGATTCACATTTTATCCTACACATTGACATTTCCCTAGTCAATTTCTGTAACTATGTAATTGCAATTCTGCATTCATTTTTAGGCAAAGTTAAAAGGACAAAACCACCACCGTAACAGATACAAGCATGCAAAATCTGAAGGTAATGCTACTCAATGCTAGAAGTCTAAACCTCAAAATGCACTCTCTCAAGGCACTCCTAAAAATGGAGAACATCTATATCTGTGCAGTATATGAGATGAAACAGAACCTACAGGTTTTTATGTGTTTTAGTTTAGTTGTTTTACATTCGTTGTTTTTATTTTATTTTATTTTATGTAGTTTGATGTAGAATATTTAATGTAATCATGATCATTATGTTATATTTCATGTATTAATGCTTTCATGACATTTAGCATTACTACTATGCGTTTGTCAGCACAAAAACAAGAAAACGTTTATTTTATTTTGTTTTCGTTGACTTGAAAGCGCGATCATAAACAATGAAATGCTCTGAATTAGCTGCTTTCCATATATGGGCAAGACTTCCTTAAGAATGATTTGTGAAGTACATTGACATCAATTATGGATGTGGCTTGCATTCTTTGACGATAATTTGATTATGACTATTATACTCTATTCTATGTCTTAAAGTTATGACAACACTTGGCATTATGACCATGCATTTATTAGCACAAATAGTCAGAAATATTTATTCTGCCTTCGTTCCGTTGACATGAAAATGTGACTCAAAGTAATGCTATACTCTGAATGAGTTTCTTTTCAAATATGGGCATGGCTTCCTCAAGAATGATTAGTGAAGTACATTGATATTAATTATGGATGTTGTGTGTATTTTTTTTATGATAGCTTGCCTATGAGATCTTAATTTATGAAAAGTCACTAGGAATATAAATGTTTTAAATGATATGCCCAAGTTTTTGGTTGAAATTTAGTCCTGTTAATGTGAATTTTGATGAATCGTTCTTAATAATGTGCTGATTTATTTTTAATTTGATTGAATAATTGAAATTAATGCTTTACTATAAAAGGTAGTCAAAACCTTTGTGCAATTTGTAACCTGAAGAAGCGCAATTTCATTGCGTGAAAGCGCTCGTTCCTGTTTTATCAATAAATGATTTTTGATTCACTTCGTGGTGGTTTCAAGCAATTTTTCAGCTTTGTTCCTCTACCTTTGATGTAAGAAACCTTTGGATGATCGGTCTTTGTTTTTTGCTGTTGGTGTTTCTGTTTTTGCATTTGACCGGTCTTCACACGATGGACATGCAGAACATTGAATTAGATTACAATCCAGTAAGTACCATGGCTAATGAGAACTGGAACTGCCTTTTTTACCAGAAAGATAATCCGTTATTACACATGGACATTAATGGTGAAGCTTATACTAGTCCATCCAGTACCAGTGAGAATATGTATGAGTTTTTTGGAAGCCTGAGAACCTTAGAAAATGATCTGTATCGCCTGCATAGGCTCGTCTGGCAGAGAAGGCACTTACAAGCGTGTTTACATTTCAAGGTTATCCCCCGCGGCATGCGTGTCCTATGCATGCCGACCTATGGGGATAGCCATCCTGAGTTACTTCGACAATGGCAAAAGCTAAATATCGATTTTGGAAACAGATACATCCAGCTACTATTGGACTATTTTACACCGATTGAAGCGGAGCTACTCACAAAGGTAGAGGAGCAGTATAATTCTCTTACTACTATTTATCAGACTGAATTCTGTAAATCTAAAATACAAGCCATGAATAGACAGCTGTCATTATATAGTAATAAATTGGAGCAGATAAAAATTAGAAAGCTGAAGCGTGACTGTGAGGACTTTTGCCTCGGCCGTATTTTTGTATGGCCGAGATCTAGTTTGAATAATAAGTCACGTTCTGGACAAACAGTAGCAGCCTCTAGCTCCAGTAATAATGACATTGTGACTATGCAGAATGAAATGACTGACAATAGACTGCAGTTAGACAGTGCCGTCAATGAGGTGTCTAATTTATCTGACACACCTGTTTCTTCTTTACCCTGCAATCAGCAGGGACTGGTTCATCAAAGCACTCTGGGTGCCAAACCAAAAACCGCCGGTTTGAACAATAAGTTTATGGCGCCCATGCCTTTAAATTTTCCCCTCCCTTACAAAGAGGCAGTGCGTACTCGCTCCAACAGCCGGGGAAGGGGAAAAAGGAAATTATCGGGAGAGACACCGGAGCAAAGAAGAAGGATGAAAGTATAAACTGTTTGTTTTTTAATTTGTCAACTAGGATATTTACATTGAATGAACAGTATATATTGAATAAGGGTTTGTCATTCATTCCTTCCAAGCATAGTACCATATCTGACACTCTAATAGGTTTACGTAAGTTTTGTAGGAAACTTTCCCTCAAGGTGTTATTCAAGGATAATTCGACTAATTTTGTAGACAATCAACGGGACATCACTGCTTGTAGGAAGAAAAGTACTTTTATGCCCCCACTTATACAATCTGTTGAATGTTTTTTGAAAACGTGCGAACGGGACTTTTACCATTACTATGACTGTCATGAAAAAAAGAGCATCTTTGTAAATTTAAGTGCAACAGAGAGATCTGAGTTGAAAAGTCTATGTAATGATCCTAGTCTTGTTTTTAAACCAGCAGACAAGGGAGGGGGGATTGTTGCTATGGATACAATCCTCTACCAGCAGTTAATGTTGAACATGCTGAATAATGATAGTGCATACAAGAAAATAGAGAAATCGGGTATAAAATCAATAATACAGTATGTTTATGATACTTTGTATGATATGCTAATGACCAGATGTATTGACAAATCTCTCTATGATTTCTTGATGATAGATTTTAGTTTGATACCTATAATCAAAGGTTTGCCCAAGTTACACAAGGGTAAACATCCACCCCCACTGCGTCCCATTGTATCAGGTGACCACTGGGTAACACAAAATGTATCCTCATATATACAAACTATATTGGGAGTGCTTGTTAAGAAAGTACCCACCATACTACTTGACTCTTTTAGATTGTTGGATGACTTGAAATTGGATATCGTGAAAAATAATATAAAACAAGATACCTTGCTAGTAACTCTTGACATTGAGAGTCTTTTCACCAATATCCCTAATGAATATGGCATAAATGCAATAAGAACATATATGACAGAATTAAAAATGGATAATGTTGAGATCATGAATATATGTTGTATGTTGGACCTTGTTCTAAATAATAATATTTTTCTCTATGACAATATGGTATATGCACAAACATGGGGGGTGGCCATGGGCACCCCCTGTGCTAATGCATATGCCAATCTTGTTGTTTTTGAGTGGGAAAAGGAATACATCTTTAATGATTCCAGGTTTGACAATGTCGTTCTATACAGACGTTTCATAGACGACATTCTAATATTGTGGAATGGGGATGAAGCTACTTTAAACTCATTTATTAACTACATGAATAATACTACCTCTTTCTTTAAATTTACTCATGAATTTTCTAAGTCTAATATCAACTTTCTAGATATCACTATTAAGAAAGACATTAAATGTGAATTAGCAACTACGCTTTATAGAAAATCCTGCTGGAGGAATGGGATTCTCCAATATGACAGCTTACATCCGCGTCATATTTTTCAGAATATAGTAAAGAACCAGATGAGCAGGATACTGAGAATATGTAGTGATAAATCAGATGCCCTTAAATTAATCAACATTCAGAAGAAATATTTTATAGATAGGGGTTATCCATTGAAGTTGATAGATGATGTGATGGATTCTATATTTGATAATGCTATACCCCAGACCAAATTATTTAAACCCTATAGAATAAAGAACAAGGTTCAAAAAATACAATATGACATAAAATATACTAGTGATGTGCAGCATTTAACTAATATAGTGAGAGGAAATTGGAAGATCTTGTTATCAGATATAACAGTTTCAGAAATACTTAGTGAAAAACCAGCCTTTAGATACACGAATTGCATGAATTTAAAAAGGTTGTTATGTAAAGAAAAACTAGATATTACACCTATTGATGTCAGGTCTCAATTTAAAACAGGCACTTTTCCATGTGGAAAATGTTCGCTTTGTGGATATATTACTAAGAAGTGCGGCTTTAATGTTCTAGGTATTGAAGTAAGCACAACATCTACGTTTTATGCAACTTGTAACACCAGAAATGTCATTTATCTAGCTACTTGTAACCTTTGCGACAGTTACTATGTGGGATTGACTTCGCGAAGACTTAGAGATCGGATATATAACCACGTTTATGACATAAGAAGAAACAGCTCTACCAATGCATTGGCTATGCATTGTAATATCCATCCTAAACATAGTTTTGTGTTCCAGGTTCTGCAAATAATATATCCCAATAGAAGGGAAGGTGACCATATGAACACCTTGGAAACCTTTGAACTTAGATGGATTCTAAGATTGAAAGCTCACATACCACCTGGTCTAAATACGGTGGTCAATATCCGACCAGCCTTGCTAGGTCCCACTTGATTTACTATCTTGTTGCTTTATATCTCCATATGAGTAAATAATGTATTATATTGTAAGCAATCCACAAATAAGATTTCTCTATGTAGATTTTCTGGTTTGTTCTAGGCTGCCTATTATGGGCAAGTTTTCTTGTGTGTTTCACACTTCCTGTTTGTTGACTATAATCTATGTCCCATAAACATCTATTGTTGGTATTAGTTGATATTTCTGCAACAATGGTATGCCTTGTCCATATTATGTTTATTATTTTGGTATGTCTGTTGGTACACTCAGGCATTCTATTTTAATACGGAACCACCTAGGAGTTAATTATTGCGTGATTTTGGCTTTCAGCATGATGTTGATATTAATAGAATGTTAATGTATATCTTTGTGCAACTTGAAATGCTTGTGCACTTTTTATATAACTACCTGTTTTTTTTTTTATTAACTCAGTCGTTCCGACTGAAATGTAGTTCTTCAGTCTTCTTAAATTGCTTGATATCTTGTTTGATAATAATTATTTATCATAGGTGTATATATTTGATATTAATCATATCAACAATATTTTATATATAGCACTATATTTCATAACATTCTGAATTTTTATATATAAATTGATATTTATTTGATTATTTACTTTTTATGTAACAATATACACTTTCATCTTTTTATAGTAGATGTTTGTTTTGATTTATTAAATACATGCAAGTGAATTTTGGATTATTATTATCGTAATATTATAGATTTTCTTTAATGATAGGGTATATATATGAGATGAAACAGAACCTACAGGTTTTTATGTGTTTTAGTTTAGTTGTTTTACATTCGTTGTTTTTATTTTATTTTATTTTATGTAGTTTGATGTAGAATATTTAATGTAATCATGATCATTATGTTATATTTCATGTATTAATGCTTTCATGACATTTAGCATTACCATTATGCGTTTGTCAGCACAAAAACAAGAAAACGTTTATTTTATTTTGTTTTCGTTGACTTGAAAGCGCGATCATAAACAATGAAATGCTCTGAATTAGCTGCTTTCCATATATGGGCAAGACTTCCTTAAGAATTATTTGTAAAGTACATTGACATCAATTATGGATGTGGCTTGCATTCTTTGACGATAATTTGATTATGACTATTATACTCTATTCTATGTCTTAAAGTTATGACAACACTTGGCATTATGACCATGCATTTATTAGCACAAATAGTAAGAAATATTTATTCTGCCTTCGTTCCGTTGACATGAAAATGTGACTCAAAGTAATGCTATACTCTGAATGAGTTTCTTTTCAAATATGGGCATGGCTTCCTCAAGAATGATTAGTGAAGTACATTGATATTAATTATGGATGTTGTGTGTATTTTTTTTTTGATGATAGCTTGCCTATGAGATCTTAATTTATGAAAAGTCACTAGGAATATAAATGTTTTAAATGATATGCCCAAGTTTTTGGTTGAAATTTAGTCCTGTTAATGTGAATTTTGATGAATCGTTCTTAATAATGTGCTGATTTATTTTTAATTTGATTGAATAATTGAAATTAATGCTTTACTATAAAAGGTAGTCAAAACCTTTGTGCAATTTGTAACCTGAAGAAGCAATTTCATTGCGGAAAGCCTGTTCCTGTTTTATCAATAAATGATTTTTGATTCACTTCGTGGTGGTTTCAAGCAATTTTTCAGCTTTATATCTGTGCAGTAACTGAGACCTGGTTCAAGGCACCAGAGAGCACCCCTGCAATACCAGGCTACAACTCTTACCATACTTTTCGGCCACCAAACCAGGATCGAAACAGTAAAAATGGAGGAGTGTCCATATTCACCAAGGATATTCACAACACCAGGCTAGTTGCCCAACACAATGCGTCTGAAATTCTCCAGGTCCAACTAACACTAGGTAAGACTGCAATCCAAATTGTAGCTTGCTACAGATCCTCCACCATGCCTCAAGATTCTCACTGCATCTTTCTAAACATACTGGAAAATATTAAGATACAACCAATCACCCTAATACTGGGTGACTTCAACTACCCTGCCATTAACTGGGAAAACTACTCATTTACCAACACCTTTGCCCAACGGTTCTTGGAATTCATAAATTCCAAAACCCTGGATCAACTAATCCATTGTCCCATCAGGGGCTCCAATATCCTAGGCCTGGTCATTACCATCATGGGTAGTCGATGCTCCACACCTATGGTCACCCCCTCGCTGGTCAGGTTAGACCATAAACTAATCACCCTTAACATCCACATCCCACCCCCACCCCCAGTAAGGAAACCTCCATAAAAATTTCTCCAAAGCCAACTTCATGCTACTCAAGTCAAAAGTGACAAACTTCATGACACCCATGCAGATGGGAACTGAAAGTTCAACTGCTGAGTCCTACACTTAGGCACTGTACGAGCACATCCACCCATGCATGAATCATGCCATCCCATATAGATCCAAGATGGTCTCATCCAAAAAAGGAAGCCAACCTGGTGGTCCCCTGCCATAAACAAACTATACAACAGAAGAAAGAAACTGTTGCAGAAAAGAGGAAAATCCCAGGATACAAAAAACTCTTATCAGCTTCAGTAAGAAGCTGAGATTTCTCATAAAATCCTCCAAAGCTAGTTACAATAATAAAATTGCCAAAGATTCCAAAGACAACCACAAGGCATTCTATAGTTATGCCAAGAATCTAAATGGCAATGCTCAGATCTGCTCTGAGCTACAACAGAATGGCATTAAATATACTGATCCCAAGGATATTGCCAGTATCCTGGCTGACTGATTCAGTGCCAACTTCACCCCTTCTCACCCCCTAAATGGCCCATCTCATTACTAGAAGATTGCCAAATTCCAGTAATAATGGCCACACAAGTAGAAACACTCTTCAAAGCTAAGAATACAGCATCCATGGGACCAGATGACATCCCGGGCTGTGTACTACATGAACTACAAAATGAACTGGCACCTCAACTAAGTGTCATGTTTAATCAAAGCCTCACCTCAGGCTTCATGCCCACTGAGTGGCGCACAGCTACAGTTATCCCACTCCACAAGGGGGGATCCACCTTGGATCCCAAGAACTACCACCGCATCAGTCTGATGAGCCTGATCTGCAAGGCCATGGAAAGTATTATCATGGAACTTATAAACAAAGACATTGGCAACCTTCAAACACTGGACCCCACCCAGTTTGGGTTCATGAAGGGCCGATCTTGTCTCCTGAACCTGATTGACTTATTCGAATCTGTCTCTAGAGCCATGGACAAGGGTAAGGCAGTCCACACAACCTATCTGGACCTTGCCCAGGCCTTTGACACCATTCCCCACTCTGGAATCATAGATAAACTCACTAAGCTGGGCATTAATCCCTACATCACTCGATGGGCTGCCAACTGGCTTACTGACAGAACCCACGCTGTAAAAGTAGCCGACTCAAAATCCAGCTCCAGACAAGAGACACGTGGAGTACCTCAGGGTTCAGTCCCGGGACCACTCTTGTTTGGTATCTACTTCTCTGAAGTACAGGCCAATACTGAGGGACTCTGGCTAACAAAGTTCGCAGATGACTGCAAACTGGGAGCCATTACTGAATCTCCAAATTATGTTGATACTCTACAAAAGGGCCTTACAGAAACAGATGCTTGGTGCCAGAGCCAATGGCTCAAGCTCACTGCCAAGAAATATATAGTTATCCCCTTTGGGAAAAAACATGTACCCATGAATTACCACATAGGCGGCAGTACATTAAACACTGAAAGTCATAAGAGACTTTGGGACACAGGTGGACAGTGGTCCCACCTTCGATAACCACATCACCACAACAGTCAGGAAATCCTTCTATGTGGCACACCTCATCACTAAGGGCTTTTCATCCAAAAAAAAGGAGTTCATTGTCCCACTGTGCTCATCCTTCATTAGACCCATTATAGAATACAATGCCCCATTTGGTATGTACCTCTCAAGACACCTGCAACAACTGGAAAGGCCGCAGAAATACCTTACTAAAAGAATCACAGGCCTAAAGCAGATGCCCTATGCTGACTGCCTTAAAAAACTCCAGCTATACTCTGTCGCATATAGTCTACTCAGAGGCGATCTCTGCTTGACATACAAGACCATGTCAAACCCAGAGCTGTTGGACATGCTACACTTAAAGAAATCCCAATCCCTCAGAGCCACATGCTCCAGGGATCTAAACCTTGTCATAACAATAAACAAAACATGCTGGAGGGATAGGTTCCTGACCCAGAGACTCCCCAGCCTCTGGAATAGACTGCCCATACATGTCAAGCAGAGCGCCTCTTTGGCCCTCTTCAAAAGGAACCTTGACGATTGGATGGGAGAAAGGAAATTCACCCCGGGGATCACGTCAGTCACCCTGCTAGACAGGGGTCCAGGAAGTAAACAGTGTGGGAAGAAATAGCCAGTGAATTGTTATGGCTAGGCTTGTATAGGCCCTAGGGCCGATAGCCTAGTACCAACCTATGAACCTATGAAGCTATTAACAACTTTTGATAAAGTCAGGTCCTATCCTACTACTTTTCAAAAGTTTGCTCTTTGATATTTTATACCACAAGCAATGTTATTTCTTACTAATGAATTATGCATCACATCAAATTCTCCCACATTTGGTTTCAATGCACAAGGAGTTTAAAACTAGGGAGCCTTCTACACTGTTTTGTAAGTGTTTTATTGTTTTCTGTCTTCCAGCAGCTGCAAACACCTGAGGGCTATGTATTTTCACAAGGAGATGCTAAATGCTGTCAGTTTCTAGCAATGGGGGTTTAGCTGGGAACTCATAGGTGCCAAGAAGTGATGTCATGCTGCCAGCTACCCCAGTAGTAATATCTGAAATATTAATTTAAGAACTCTGTGATAGAGAGAGAGAGACAGGGCATTTTCTAATTTGTCCTTGTCCTGACAACATCAGCTGGAAAACCCACTCACCACATCTGCCTTGCTTTTTCTGTAAGTTAACTAGATATAGTCAGGAATATAGCTAAGCTTAATTTAGATGTTTTTCTGTATTTATTTGAGACTGTCCTGCAATGTTGTTTTAAGTGTTTCCTGTGATTTCTAACTCTGAAGTTACTGTGATTATTTACTGAGTATTTTCTTATTCTTTTATTATTTATTATTAAATATATTTAAACCTGTCAATTGTGGCTGGTCTGTCTAGAGATATTTAAGCTCTTAGCGTATTTGCATATCTATTTGGTGACCCTGTGCAGGCCACCTCTAATAGCCTTAGTCTTGGTCAAGCTACCATTTGTGTTAATAGTAACATTACACAGTAAGAGTGGACACCCTTTGTTAAGGGCCTTAAAGTAGTTGATAAGGAGTGGCTAGTGGCAGTTTAAACTACCTTATAATCTGGGCAAAAGGGGGCATAGCTAGTAAACCTGTGCCAGCCTTTCCCAGGTGTGTGTGTGTGTGTGTGTGTGTGTGTGTGTCTCTGTGTAAAAGTCAAATCTCAAAGAGTGCACGTGTCAGCTACTTGGGCAGGGACACAAAGCACTGGTTAGACAGAGAGGGTGCTGGATGTCTGGGGAGTCTTATTGGAGATCTGGACAAAGAAGGAAAAAACAGGCCCAGACCGACTGTGGTCTCTGTATGCTGTTAAGAGAAATTGCACTTTACTGTGTATGTACTTGTCATCCTCCCAGTGTGTACATCCCCACTGTTGCCAGTGGTGAGGATTGAGGATCCTTGATTACTGGGCCAGTGGAGGGGTTGCTTGTCACAATGAAGAATTTGCTAGAGTCTGACCAGCACCCTCCAACTATGACACAGAGATCACGTTGGGACTGTATGAGTCATAACTCAGAACTTTGCTGCTCAAGGATCTGGGGCAAAAGCAAAAATAATCTGAGAGAGCAAAAGCCCCAAATCAAGGACATATAAAAGGTACAGTATGAATATATCTTAACAACTAGCAAAAAATGTTGTGTTAACATCTGTTTTAGATTTGATGACATTTTGAAGATGAAAACACTCATCTGCTATAATCTACTTTTGTGCTAATAAAGGGAAATTCACTACTAAAGCAGAAAAGGCCTCCAGGATTTATTTTTATGTAACCCAATTATTTCTGTTGAAATGATTTAATTTAATGGCAATTCTTACTTACCATGGGAATATCAAACAGTGTAGCTGTAAACAGCTCGTTAAGGCATCCCTTTTATCCAGCACTCTGTTTTTAATTAGTTTGTCTGACTACTGAGGATTGCTTGTTGCACAGGAGTGGTTAGCAGCTGCTTTCACACTCAGTGTCTCTTCCTATCACTACACTGAATAATTTGCAACTGAACTTGGTAAATAAAGTATGATCAAGTTAATTCCTATAATCCAGGGCTCGAGTCTCATGTTTTCTACTTATAAGTTCCTTGCTTCTTAGTAGCTCATTTAACCAGTGCATAGATCCCAGGTCAGTGCAGAGAACACATTGGCTTTGTCCCTGCTCTGACTCTGACTAATGCTTCTCTCCCCAGTCACGCTCTCCTCATACTTTGCTAACCTTTTGTACACGGATGCTGACCTGAACTAACCAGTTATTTAACATCCCACTAGTATCTAACAAGTTTCCCTTTTACTACTTTATAAGAATCTTTATATTAGCTTTACAAAAAAAAAGGACTCTGTATAAGTTTTTCTATATTTAGAATCTCAACAATGTTCTACTATTATCTTACTATTGTATAAATTAAATGTTATGCTGTAAGTTATGTTGTTGCCTATGCTTGGAGCTTTTCTCCCCGGGCCTCTACTGAAAATGGACATGTATCCAGTTAGACTAGCCCGGTCAACAAATGTAAAATAAAATAAAATAAATACATAAATAAAATAAAACTGGTATTTAAACTAGGCAATATTGAATACCTAAAATAAATGCTAACGTTTTCAGAAAGTATTGCATTATGGGAAACTAATGGGCATGGTGCATGAATACAAACAAATGGATGTTTTATAAAATAAATACTGTGAAATGGACTGATGCCACATTGTGGGTCACCCCTGACTACTGACCCATCACTTAGTGTAAATAACTTAAAATAATAAAAGCTGTTCCACAGAATGGTACATTAATCACTTTTATTTTATTTATCCATTTATTCTTTAGACTATGACTAGTTATTGATTCACAAACGTTCATTCTCACTGGTGGCTAACAGTTTATTGTAAAGCATTAGCTATTCAATTGTCGCAGTTTTTCTTTTTCATTCAAAACACTGATTTTCCAATGAACCACTATAAACATAAATGGAAGGCTACAAATGACACACATTGTTTCTGTCATGGTTTATTGAGGAATGTTTCATAATGTGATGCTACAGATATATTGTGCAACATAAAATATTTCCACTAAATGATTTCAGCCCAGGTTGTGGCGGAAAAAGCTATCATCATACCAAACTATTCTCCAAATTAGGAAATTAAAAATGGTTTTAGGGATAATTTATAGTTTTAGAATGATATTTTCTGAGATACAAAAATCTAGAATATTGTGCATCTTTGTGTAGTTCTAATGCCTACACATTATGAAGCATCTTTACATTCAACTCTTGAGACTTCACAGGCTTTTATATTTCACTAAGAAATATCCTACAGATTCACAAATCACATAGATCTCAAGATATGCAAAGTACAAATGGGTTACTATGACATATTACATATGTAAAATGTGACAGCTTTCTATCTGAAAAAGGGTCCTTTCATCATACCCACAAACCTGAAAACATGACTTCCTAGTTATCCAATGATTGATGATTTCTATGCACAGAGCAGAGGAGGTCCCATATCTTATATCTTACTAGGCATAATACAAATGTACAAATGGGAACACCTCAGGAAATATAAGATGCCATCTGATTTGTTGGGAAGGTCATGTGATGTTCCTATGAATACTATCATGTTGATTTAGATATCTTTAAACCCACTCACATCACTCCAACATCCATACTCTTTGCACCATAAGGGTGAGCAGCATGGACGATCAGTCATCAAGGTCAATGTTTCAGGGTCTCGGAGTGGAAGAGTTAATGCTGATGTCTAGTTACTACCTGTGTGAAGCCTGTACATTCTCTGCATAATTATAAGGACTTTCTCCTTTCTTTAGGATCTCAGATTTTCTACAAAAACATGTTGCTTGACTGACTATCCAAACTGTACATACACACACACACACACACACACACACACACACACACACACACACACACACACACACACAGGTTCATGTGCAACCCAACCCAACAGTGTCCCTTGTATCATGGGTATTTATTAAGAGAAGGATATGCTAGTTAGGAAGTTTCTAGAAGTTATGTGTGTGGGTGGTTATGTTATTTTGGGCATTACTGTCTTCCTCTGTCTATATATATGGGTTTATAATGAGTAAATGCCAGCTTCCTCTGTCTATATATATATATGGGTTTATAATGAGTAAATGCCAGTTCATTTCAGTGAAATGCAAAATATTAAATAAACTCAGCTGCAATCACTATTAATCACTACCAAAATTATTGCAAAAACAGTCATTGCAAAAGTAAGCCAACAGGTGACATTAGCAATTACAAAAAGTAAATCAAAAAGCATATTTTTACATGAGGAGCTTCAGCCCTGTACCCCTGGAAATGAAATAAACTGACTTCAAGGTCACACAAACTCAAAAAAGGGGCAAAAACCCTTGAATTATATAACAGCTGATAGAATGAACTTCGACTACTGCATAATTCAACAAACTCTACCAGTAATGTAAAATGCCACCATTTCACCACACAATAAATTGCATGCAGCAGTATAGCACACACACACGGATATATATATATATATATATATATATATATATATATATATATATATATATATATAGATATATACACAAATAAAATACAGATCTATAAATCTCTCTCTCTCCCGCTATATATATATATATATATATATATATATATATATGTAGGTTTATATCAGAAGATCAACCAATACATGAAATAAAAAGATGAATGGTACAAAAAACAAAAATCTGTGTTTTTGTAGTAGGGACTAACCCCCACACCACTCTGAAAACTATATACACAAACTCTGTAATTTCATTACAGTGGGGAAAAGGGAGAAGTCTCTGATACCTGCTGTATCACAATCTTAGTACAATGACTTTGAATTTTCAGAAAGTCAAGCATAGTTATGTATTTATTTATTTATTTTACATTTGTTGACTGGGCTAGTCTGGCTGGATATATGTCCATTTTCAGCAGAGGCCCGAGGAGAAAAGCTCCACTATATATACTAGTTAATAAACATAAGAAAAAACAGCACAATAAGAGACAAATATAAAAAAACTAAACAAAAAAAAAAACTATTCTAGTGTAGCATAGTGACAGTACAGCAGCAGTTTAACAGATATAAAATAATGCTAGGATTGCTAATCCCATATTCTTTGCAGAAGCAGGAATTGTAAATGACAAAAAAATAATAACAAACAATAGAGTTTGTACAATATTTACAGAATTAACAATTATGATAAACATTTGTGCCAGGCAATAGTTATAAGAACCAGATTTGCTCAGCAGGAAGCAACATACAGGTTTAAATAATAGATGAGATACCAGGTTGCAGTAATATATCTAGTGTAAAGAGAAAGTGATATTATAGGAATAGTAATATCCAAGTGGATGCTAGGTGAGCTACAGAGGAGGAGAAGTACTAGTGAGAGAGACAAGTAGAAGAGATGGATGTATAACAACAGGTAATAGAGAGAACTATAATAAAAGTTGGATGCTGTAGTCAGTCAGGATTTGAGCAAGGGCAAAGCCAGTGTGATTTGAAATAGTTCTTTAATTGTTTCTTGAAAAGTTGTGATGAGCCTAAAGTAGCCAGTTCCATGGGAAGTTTATTCCAGTATGAGCCAACGACATTTGTGAACAAGGAGTCACCAGATTTATTGTGTGATTTGAAAGTAGCTACTAGCAGTTTGTTAGCTGAGCAGAGGGAAGTAAGATTCCTGTAAGGGGCAACAAGGTTGTTAAGTATGGGTGTATTAGTAGGGTAATGGAGAATTTTATGGATGGTAACTAATTGATGTAGAAGAATAAGATTTTGAAGTTCAAGCCAGGCAAGTTTTTTGAGATTAACACAATGATGGGTACGAAATGGGGAACCTGTGGCAAACCTGGCAATGCTGTGGTAGGATGTGGAAAGTTTCTGAAGGTTAGATTTTGATAGGTTGATAAAGGATGTAGAGGCATACAATAATGTAGAGATGAGATGTGTTTGTGCTAGAGACACCCTGGTAGTTGGTGTAATAAAGGGCTTAAGTCTATAGAGGGCACCTATCTTTTTATTGACAGCTTTGATGGTTAGGTCAATGTGGCAATCAAAGTTTAGTTGATTATCTACTGTAAAACCTAGTAGTTTAGTGGAACAATCAGGTGTAATGATAGTGCCAGTGTCAGAGACAATAGAAAAGGAGGAGGGGGCAGATTTGAGGATTGGAGAAAAAAGTAATAATTTGTTTTTTTTTTTTTGGGATTAAGGAGGAAATAGGTATGTCGGAACCAGTTTTCTGCTGCTGTAAAGACTTTTTGGGTGGAAGAATGAAGTTCAGCTGGAGATACAGCAGAACAGATGAGTGTTGAATCATCTGCATACTGAATGCATGAGGATGTTGGGAGTGAAGTAGACAGGTTATTTATAAATATGGAGAAGAGAAGGGGACCTAAGATGGACCCTTGGGGGACCCCGATAGTGACTGGGAGTTGAGAGGATAAATGACTGTCCCAAAGGACTGCTTGTTTTCTGTCTTTCAAATAAGAGTTAAACCAGCGCAATGCCAAAGAGTCAAGAGAAAGAGATTTCAAAGTGTCAAGCAGAAGGTGATGGTTCACCATATCAAAGGCTTTAGAGAGGTCGAGAAATAAAGCAGAGGAGAAATGGTTGTTATTGCGATTTTTGTTGATAGAGTCTGTAAAGGAGAGAAGAGCAGTGGAAGTACTATGGAAAGGTCTAAAACCATGTTGGGAGTCTGCCAGTAGGTTATTGTGTAGAAGATGATTTAATAGTTGGTGGTGTATACAACGTTCCATAATTTTAGATAGTGGTGATAGTAAGGCTATAGGATGGAAATTAGAAAGTTCATTAGTGTTTCCTCCTTTATGCAGTGGAATGATAAGGGAGACTTTCCAGGCGGAAGGAATAGTAGATTCAGTTATTGTTCTGTTAATTAAGATGGAGACTGGGTAAGCTAACACTTCTGCTGCTAGCTGCAAATATTCAGCTGGTAGTTGGTTGGCTGAAGGAGTACATGGTTTAAGTTTTGAAAGTAACTTACGAATATAGGTTGTGGAGACTGTACTAAATTTTAGAGTGGGGGTGTTGTTATGAGGAGAGGTATATTGAAGGGATGTGGGGGGAACCATGGTCTTTGCTAGAGAGGTGACTGTTTCCGAAAATAAGTTGTTGAATGTATTGGCTATTATGTTAGGTGGGGTGTGAGCTAAGTTAGCTGGAGTAGGTGTTTTGGAATTCCCTGGATAGAGCAGTTTATTGATTCCTGACCAGAATTTTTTGGGGTTATGATTTTGATTTTCTTGATATTAGAGGTAAAAATGTTTTTTATCAAGAAGGGTGAGTTTTTTTGTAGTATTTCTAAGGTATTTAAAGTTTTGATGGTTAGTTGGGTTTTTAGTAGTTCTCCATTTTGTCCATAGTTTATTCCTTAATAGCATTGTTTGCTTGGTTTCTTTAGAAAGCCAAGGAGCAGCTTTGGATCCTGTTCTAATTAAGCAAGAGGGGGCGTGTTGCTCAAGAATTTGGAGGAATGTGTTATTGAAATGGGTAACTGCCTCATCAAGTGGGAGGTGTTTTAGAGCTGACCAGTTACATCCTTTGAGTTCGTCAAGGAAGGTTTGAAGGATGAAGTTTTTTTTGTTACGTATAGTACGATAGCTAGCCTGTTTGTGATTGTTATTTTTTTGTTTAGTAATATAGGTGAGAAGATAGTCACTGATATTGTCAGGGAGTATTCCAGTTTTATATGAGAGGGGATTATTGTTGACCAATATCCAATCCAAGATGGCCTGTTTATTGGTGGATTTGTGAATCCCAGTTGGAGAGTTTATGGTTTGTTGAAAAGTAAAAAGGTTTAGGTGATAGTTGGGTTTGGGGGATATGCAGGAGTTCCAATCAATATTGAAGTCTCCTAAGATTATGGTTTCCTGAGGAAAGGTAGTGGAGAGCCAGCTAAGGATGTTTTCAAGTGTATTTAAGTTATTGCCTGGAGGGATAGAGGAGCATATTATGTATATGGCTTTGTTTTTATTTACTTGGAATTTGCTACAGAGTATTTCAGCACTGGCAGGGGAAGGAGGCAGGGAGTCTATTGAGGCCACCTGAAGTTCAGATTTATAAAGTATAGCAACTCCCCCACCCTTTTTGTTTAGACGATCTTGCCTTAAAATGCTGTAGCCAGGAGGAATAATTTCATTGTCCTTGTTACCTGGTTTAAGCCAGGTTTCAGTAAGACAGAGGATATCAAATGAGTAGAGGTCAATTAAGGCATGGAGCCGTGTGATTTTATTATTAATGCTACAAATATTTAGGTGTGCTATTGAAAGGGCATTAGAAGAGAAAGGTGACCTTAAATTGTTAGTAGTTTGGTCTGAGAGGGTGTGGGAAAGGGAATTTTCAGGGCCAGGGTTGGGGTGAATGTCCCCGTGTAACAGTAGGAGTGTTTGTGGAAGTGGAAATCTTTTTGAGTTTTTAGAGGGTATTATGTAGAGCTTTCTAGTTGTGTGATACGTGTTGTGGAGTACTCTCGATAGTGAGGGGGAAGGTAAGGGTAGGATGACAGGAGGTTGATATAGGTTTGTTCAGATAGGGGAAGGACAGAGTTTGTGTGTTTAGCTAAACTAGGAAATCTGCTAAGGGTATGGTATTCGTAGGAAGTAAGGGTATAGTATATAAGAAGGATATTCAGGAGTAGCGGTAAGTAAAGTAGCTTACAAGTGAAGGTCACAGTGAGTTTGTTAAGTTTAGGAAGATTGATAATTAGTAGTACTAGGCTGGTAGGGAGTGGGGTGTGGCAGTAAGACAGGAGTGGAGTATTGTATAGTGTGAATGAGGCAGCAAATATGATAGGACGTAAATAGGGTGGGGGTGTGGCTGAGCAAGTATAAGGTTAGGACCACTAGGGGTGGGTGGGAATTGGGGGTAGGGTAGGGGAGCAGAGTGAGCCCGCAGGGTGAACGGAGCGGGTTAGAGCAAGTAGAGCAGGAGACAATCAGTAAACAGTACCAGCCCAGAGAGAGCAGGTGGAGCAGGTAAGTAGGTTACAGTGGAGCAGGTAAGACGGAAGACTAAGATTAGTGAGGAGGGCAGAGTATGGAAATTAATAGTCAGAAGAGGGTAGGGGATGAGAAGAGTGCAGAGAAGGAGCAGCAAGAGAGCAATTAGGGGTGACACTAGGCAGTAGGGCAAGGGAAGAGAAAAGGAGAGAATGTGGAGAGCCAAAACTAGAAAAAAATGAATCTTGACCGTATGAAGTTTGACTTTCCAAAAAGCTGATATATATATATATGTATATATATATATATATATATATATATATATATATATATATATATATATATATATATATATATGTGTATATATATATATATATATATATATATATATATATAAATTATATGCATTTACTTAAAATAATCTAAAATCAAAAAATATCTAAACACAAAATATTGACAAAATCTAATCACAACCAAAATCAATGTTTCTGCCATAGGGGGAAGTCCCCCCCCCCCACACACAGCCTCCATGCTACTTATATGCCATCTCTGAGGTCACACAACACTAAGGAAAGGGCATAAACCTTTCTCTAGTATAACTTAAACTTTTGTCAACATTTTCTGTTTAAATATTTTTAAGTTTAGATTATTATAATTAGCACTGAATTTTTTCAGAACTATGTTTGGTCAACATGTTCGGTCAGTACAATTTGGTCAGCTAAATTGATGATTGACAGGTATGCGAAACAGCACAATTCTTGAGGTTGGCGAATATGCCCTTTCTCTAATATTTTGTAATCTCTGAGTTAATGTACATAATCAGTAGAGGGTGTGTTTCTTTTTAGTTTAATTTTTGTGCTTCAAATTTACTGCTCATTGCATGCGTATTAGTGCGTCTGTTACTAAATTTACAGAAAATGGCAGATATGTGCCCAAAACTGGTTTGTTAATTAACACTGGCCAAAATCTGTTAATGATCTGTATAATGCAGAAATAAATCTAATAACATCAGCATTGTGTTTCCCTTTATTATACTAATACTGCAGGACCTCTATTGTATGCTCTTCTGTTTGGTCATAGTGAAAAGGATCTGAAAAGAATCACTTCACCTCCATAGCTGACAAAGAAGCAAATAAATAACAAAGGGCAGTCATATTTGTATGTGACAAACATATGAAGAATCATATTTCTATGTGTATCATAAAACTTTCTCTGTAAGTCCAGGGACGGTGTAATTACCATGGGCCAAACAAATTCTTCATAAATTAATTAGCCACAATTCTTTTGTTTTCTACCTGAGAACCCAAAGTACGACACAATGACTCATAGCTATCCCGTGTTAGCAGATTTGTCACATTCGGACGTTTCACCACTACTGCCCCATCTTGCACAGTCAGAGGGGTTGTACCAAGGAGTTTTTCATACTGCTGAATGTTTTTGGCAATTCTCCAGCTGGTAGGGTCTGTTAAATGAAAAATGAAAATTATATCAGCTAAAGGTGCAGTCCCTTGTCAGATAGGACACCTCTCTTGAACATTCATTTTAGTTTGTTTTACTTAGCAATAAAAATGTAGACAGAACAGACAAAACAAAATACAATGAAGTACCAAAAGTAAATTCTCAGCCTTATCCAGAATATAACATTTTTTGTACACCGCTAATCTGTTTTCATTTTCAAAAGCAATCCAAATTATTTTTAAAGTTGCATTTTCATAAAAAATATTATGTATCCCTAAGAAGTACCCACAAGCCTTACATGTATTACAATCCTGGGGATTCATTAAGGGTTCATACTGCTCACACTAAAAGGCCCTGCTCCCACGATGCATTATTTTGCAATTTGCATACGTTAGCGTGATGAGGAAAGCTCTCATTATCATCTAATTTGCATGTATCGATACAGAAACAGATTTAGGGATATGGGCATCTGTCACACCACTACATTGGCTGCATGTCAATGGACTGAAAGACTCTAAAATTTAATTGAGCTTCCTGCTCATTGAAAGGTTAACATTTTGTATTAATGGAACACCAACTGACTACAGGCAAGGTAAATGTGAATTTTGGAAACTAATGCCGAACCCTTCATATATTATGAAAGCTTCGGCATTGTGAATAAGGTGTGTTTGTGCGAGTGTAGGTGGGTTAGGGTGGTGTGTAGTTGTACTGTAGCATGTCTGTATTAGAGTGTGTTTGCATGTTTGTGTGCCTGAGCTGTCTAGATTAGTGTTACAGAAAGGTTATTTGAAAGGTAAAGAACATGGTTATGATTGACATGTAAGGTGGTACTGGGATGGGGGGTAATGTCTTACTAATACCTACTAACCCTAACCCTGGCTCAACTCTAGTCCTGCACCTTACCTTTCAAGCTATTTAGGCAAATTTTGTTTGAATGTGTGGTGGGTTTTGGTGATCTATTTGCAAAAAGAAACTCTATGCTCAATTGAATTTCACTAATATATACTCATGTCTATAGCTATATCTATTTTGGATTCGGGTAAGTGGGTATGCGATCATTTCAAGTAGACCCATATGTGGATATATATATATATATATATATATATATATATATATATATATATATATATATATATATATATATACACATACATCTTCTTCTTCTTCTTTCGACTGCTCCCATCAGGGGTCGCCAAGCAGATCAACTGTTTCTATTTCTTCCTGTCCTCTGCATCTTGCTCTGTCACACCAACCACCTGCGTGTCCTCTCTCACCACATCCGTAAACCTTATCTTAGGCCCTCCTCTTTTCCTGTTGCCTGGCAGATTCATCCTAAGCATCTTTTTCCCAATATAATCTGCATCCCTCCTCAGCACATGTCCAGACCAATGTAATCTTGCCTCTCTGGCTTTGTCTCCAAACCTTCCAACCTGGGCTGACCCACTAATATACTTATTCCTAATCCTGTCCATCCTTGTCACACCCAGTGCAAATCTTAACATCTTCAACTCTGCCATGTCAAGCTCTGACTTCTGCCTTTTTGTCAGTGCCACTGTCTCCAACCCATATAACATAGCTGGTCTCACTACCCTCTTGTAGACCTTCCTTTTCACTCTTACTGGTACTCGTCTGTCACAAATCACTCCTGGCACTCTTCTCCACCCACTCCATCCTGCCTGTACTCTCTTCTTCACCTCTCTTCCACACACACACTATTACTCTGAACTGTTGATTCCAAGTATTTAAACTCATCCACCTTTGCCACCTTTACTCCCTGCATCCTCACCATTCCTCTATCCTCCCTCTCATTCACACACATATATTCTGTATTAGTCCTGCTGACCTTCATTCCTTTTCTCTCCAGAGCATATTTCCACCTCTCCAGGGTCTCCTCCACCTGTTCCCTACTCTCACTACAAATCACAATGTCATCTGCAAACATCATAGCCACGGGGTCTCCTGTCTGATCATGTCTGCCAACCTGTGCATCACCATTACAAATAAGAAAGGGCTCAGAGCTGAACCTTGATGTAATCCCACCTCCACCTTAAACGCATCCATCACTCCCACCGCAGACCTCACCGCTGTCACACTACCCTCGTACATATCCTGTACCACTCTTACATACTTCTCTGACACTCCCGACTTCCTCATACAATACCACAACTCCTCTCTAGGCACCCTGTCATATGCTTTCTCTAAATCCACAAAGACACAATACAGCTCCTTCTGACCTTCTCTGTACTTCTCCATCAACACTCTCAGAGCAAACATTGCATCTGTAGTGCTCAATCCTGGCATGAAACCATACTGCTGATCACTAATCACCACCTCCCTTCTTAACCTAGCTTCCACTACTCTTTCCCATAATTTCATGCTGTGACTGATCAATTTAATCCCTCTGTAGTTACTACAGCTTTGCACATCACCCTTATATTTAGATATAGCTAGATAATCTATTAATTTTCTGACATTTATAATTATTGATGCACACATCAATAAATAAACATCAAAATTAATGAATTTTGAAAACACAAAATCACAGACTTAAAGAAAAGACTTTCCCTTACCTGTTAGATATTATGAATATAAGGCTGAAATTAATTCTGTTGTAAATATGCTGAAAGAAAAAGTTTGCTTGAATATCTGTATAGAGTTTACAATGTGCATTCATACTATATGTATAACAGACAGGCTTCTCTTCACAGCATCAGGAAATGCCTAAGAAAGCAATACTGGAAAACAAGCATTACATGATTTTCTCATGTTTGTAGAACAAATATCTATTAACAGACATCCTTTTTTATAAATTCAGCAATACGTGATGTTTTTCCAGTAGGAACAGCTTATACAGATGTTTCCTTTCAGAATGGCATCCTCACATCAGCAAGAGTGCTTAAATCACAAAAGGACAATAGAAAAGTCTAAAAACAGACATTATGTGACTTCCCATAGAAGGCCAGAAAAATATACCAGGAGGAAATACCAATCTCTTGTGTGTGTGACTAGCTCTGTATATAGCTATTGCAGTAATTCAGTTATGTGAGAGAAGGACAGAGAGAGGTATTTTGTAGAAGTCATCATTCATATCTGTAATGAAGGAAAACTTTGTAAATATATGCTACAAATCTGACAGACTACGTGTGGTTTGTTATAAAATAAGTTATCTGTAACTGTTCTTATAGCTGCAAAATATATTTCTTTATCAGTGCGCAATTTGAAAGGCTTGGTGCTTTAAACAGACTACAGATGGAGTCATGATGTGTCTCTGGTTCAGCAGTAAACAGCACAGCAAGACTGTGTGTCTTAAGAAGACTTCAAATCCATCACAGCAGCAGTAAGCAGAGCAGCATCTATATAATTTTTCATTACCAACAATTAAAAAATTAACTAACAGTTCTTTCAGATGTACTTTGTCTAGATAGTGATGTGACAATGTGAGGTATTGTCAGCTATGCCAGGAGAAGTAGGGCAGTGAATGTGTAACATATGTAAGCACAGCTAGCTGCAATTTAGTAAAAAATGATATTTTATTTGAATATCAAACTGACTTTGTACAGATGCTTGTGTCAAAAATGGATTTGTAAGGTTGCGTGTGTTAAAAATGTACCAACAGTGGGTCCTGACTGCATTGTAACTGAATTAAAAAAAAAAAAAATATATATATATATATATATATATATATATATATATATATATATATGTGTGTGTGTGTGTGTGTGTGTGTGTGTTAACAGAGGATAATGGAAGAGAAGAGGTTAAGCCCAGCTCCAGCTAATTTTGGAAATTAGTAAGAATTTAAATTACTGGGCCTAGGCTATAAATATGTTATTTCACAGTTTTGAATGACGCCAGAGACACAATAGCTGTAAGAAGCATGGTTTGTTAGTCTCTGTAGGATGATAGCAGTTTATAATCATTTTATGACTTCCAGAAGCTGCACCAGATCTGAGCAATGCTCTTGTGTGTGTATTATTGACATGTACGTGTTAAATCCTGGCAGTTTCTAGCAATGGGGGACTGCATGGGAACCAGAAGTCAGATGTCCAGATGTATGTGATGTTGTTCTGTACAGAAATAATGTTTTAATATTAGGTGAGACAGGAGTCTCAGGGCAGTCTGTTTCTTGGAACCTGACACAGAACGATCCCTCACCTACTTCATCTTGCCTTGCTAAATATAGTAAGTAGGAACAGTAATTCTCTAGATCAGTCAGGAAAATATAGTTAGAATAGTTAAGTATTGTTTTTCTGTAACTGTGTGAATCTTTCCAGCTGTATTATTTAGAATATTTCCTGTGATTGAAACTCTGGTGTTTACTATAAATAGATATTTCATATTTTCATGTCATTTACATTATTTATTATTAACTATATTTAAACTTTTTCAATGTGGCTGGTCCTTTAGGGAATGTTTTAACCTTTGAGAGTGCTTACATCTATTGGTGATACTGTGGTCTTTCCTGAAGCCTGGCTGTTTGGCCAACATTACCATTTGTATTAATATTAATTTCACTCAGTATAATTGGGTACCCTTGCAAGAGCCTTAGGTAGCTAGCTTTGCAGTGTCTGGTGGAAGGGATAACTACCTTTTAGTCTGGGCAGAAGGGGGCACAGCAGGTAAATTTGTGCCAGTCTTTCGCAGGTGTGCGTGTGTGAAAATCAAATCTCATGGTGTGTGTGTGTGCATGTCAGCTACTTGGAGCAGGGACATGAAGAACTGGTTTCATGGACAGTGAGCTGGAGGACTTGGCTTGTACACTCAGCTGCACTAATGGGTAGCCTTATTGGGGTCCTGGAGGGAGATAGATATAAAGAAATCCAGACCCCGGGCTGACTGTGTTCCCTGTGTGCTCTTAAGGGAAATAGTGCTTGATGCAGTGAGGTCTGTGTCAAAAATACTGAATGTATCCATTTGTATTCCAAGTGAATGACCCTCTCCAGTGTCAGTGGTGAGGATTCAGGCTCCTTGATTACTGGCCCAGAATGGGGATGTCACAAGTGACATTGTTTTTTCACAAGGTTCTATGTAGGGTTGGGGTTATGGCCAATGACAGGGTTAGAGTTAACACACACACACAAGTGAGGTGGTACAGCCAGGCTTTATCCCGCTGTACCATCTTACTCATGTGTGCTGATCCTAACCCTGCACTTGCCCCATCACTAGACAGTACCTTACAAAACCTCCTTTCACTAACAATACTACTACACAAGGCATTCACACATAAACAACATGAACAGAGTCACATCTGCACACACACACACACACACACACACACACACACACACACACACACACACACACACACACACACACACACACACACACACACACACACACACACACACACACACACGTGCGCGCTCGTGCACACATACATCATATCACACGAGTGCATAAAGCTAAATCTATCTCCTTTACCTACCTTTACTGTAGCCCTAACCTGCAGTCTTTTAGACACACACACACACACACACACACACACACACACACACACACACACACACACACACACACACACAAATACACATAGACACACACACACACACACACACACACACACACACACACACACACACACACACACACACACACACACACAGACACAAACACACACACACGTGCAGGCATACATCACATAAGTGCATAAAGCAGACCTCACACACTATATAGAAAGTTGATATTCGACATTTTTGATATTTGAACACATACAGTTTCAATGAAAAATGCACACTAGTTTACTTAGTTGATATTAGCTGATTTGATAAAGTGAATTCTAACCATACACACACACACACACACACACACACACACACACACACACACACACACACACACACACACACACACACACACACACACACACACACGCACACGCACATACACATGTACTAACGCACGCACACACTCTATTCTGAGATTGCTGCATGTGGGAGCACAAAAAGTACTCCATGATACTGCCATCTCAGAATTAATGTATATTTCCTCAAGTCATAGTTAAATTCTTGCTTTTCTAGAGATCATAATTGAAGTCAAGCATTCAACATGCACCCATGTTTTAACATAGTTTGTGCAAAGAATATGTAGGTCCAGCAGTCCCCAAAGGAATCAAAATATAAAGGGGAATATAAAAATAAACCCGCTTGTTGGTCTGCCAGGGTAAATGTGCAGCGGTTAGTGTTGCCACCTCACAGCAAGAGGTTCTCCAGTTCGATCCTTGGCTGGGTTGCCTTCTGTGCGGAGTCTGCATGTCCTCCCTGTGGTCGCGTGGATTTCCTCCGGGTGCTCCGGTTTCCTCCCACATCCCAAAGACATGCTGTAGGTGGATTGGACACTCTAAATTGGCCCTAGGTGTGAGTGTATGCATATGTGTGCCTTCTGTGGAAGGTAGGGTGCCAGGCTGGCAACTCGACACTGTAAAACTTCACTGCCAATCATGAGCGGACAGGTGATCCGCTGTGGTGAACCCTAACCAGGAAAAAGCCGAAAGAAGAAGAAGAAGAACAAAGGAAAAAATGTAAAGTCCTATAAACAAATCAAACTGAAAGCTGCCGACATAAACACTCTATAAGAAGGTCAGCAATGAACTAACAACAATCATCAAGAAGGTCAAAGCTAAACACAAATTAAAACTAGTATCTGAGGCTAAGGATGACTATAAATCCTTTTTACCTATATTAGAAATCTGAGAAACAACACCCACTAATGCTCTGGACAAAACCTACATGCCAGTAGCCCTGATAACTCTAAAGATATGCCTAATTTACTTGCAAATAACTTTAGTGGTAACTTTACCCCTGAAACAGTCACTGAAATTCCCCACCTCCCTGAGTCCCATAATGCCCTACTACAGCATCATGGAGCAGGTCCTGAATGTGTTATCAAAAATTAAAAGCAGCTGTTCCATTGGTCCAGACAACTTACCTGGATGCCTAATAAATAGCACCAATCATGGTCTTGCTAAACCCCTCTTACACTTGTCTAACGTAGCTCTAACAGCAGGTACATCTCTGAGGTATGGAAAACAGCTTTATATATACAGCCATGTTTCAAGGAGGGACCCACCATGGACCTCAGTGACAATGGACCCATCAGCTTAAATAGTCTAAGTTACAAGTTCATGGAGCATATTATTTTTTTGATTTCATAAACTATGATATTTAAGACCTCAGCAGTTTGATTTTTTCAAGGATAGGTCATGTCTACTTAATTATTAAGCTTTTAGAGTTGAGGGTCGAGCCCAAGGTCGCTCACCCATCCATCCAGCAGAAGAAGAGAAAGAGACACTATAACTAACATGGGTTATTACAGAACATAACTTCTATTTTCTTTGAAATGGTCACAGAAACAATAGATAGGGGTAATTTGGTCCATATAGGATATATGGATCTGGCTATGGTCTTGCATATTATTCCTCAGACTCAGTGGTGGATTAAGTTTTCAGTCCATGGGCCCCCCCACTTGCAATTTAAGACCACAGATAGATAAACATGTTCTTAAGGATTCAGATTCATGATTGTTGTGAACATATACTACATACTAGGTTGGATGTAATTATATTTAGTTTGATAAAACAAAACTTTGTTGTGAATATTGTTTTTAAGTATGAGTAGCCTTGAATATTTCCCAGCAAGAAATATGATGATGTTTAGTAAATATTAATAACAAAATTCTTGAGTTTGGAACATTGCAAACATATGGACCCTCACAAAGTACTGGGGGTTATTCTTCACTTTTGTTTTGCTAAGTGATTTTTATATTGCATTAGTATGTTTTCATTTTGTCTTAACCTAAACCTTATTCACATTTCTCACTTGGCTGTAGTCATTCAGGGCATTATTAGCATAGTGGTTCATGGACTGCCCAAAGTTTGTAAATATATTCATATAAGCCAGGGGCAGTCCTCATTAAAATGAGTTGTAGCTGGGATTAGCAGACCTCTAGGACACAATGAATTGTAGTAAAAAAAAAATGTTCTGTGACATATTCCTTCACTTTTTTTTGTTTTTGGCTTTGCAAAACTTTTAGCACTTGAGCATATTTTTTTATGACGGTATCATCTCAACATTTTCAAACATTTTGATACAGATTCATAGTATTACAATGAAATAAGAACATATTTTACCTAAAACTCCAGGTAAGTTTTCATGTATGTTTAGGGACTTGGGGACAGCAAATAATTCATTCCTCTTTATATTTTGAACATTTCTTCCCTCTACATTAATCAGTTTTATTTTAAAAGATATTAGCTCCATGATCTAAGATATTTTTACTTGTTAACCACGTAAATAAAGTGCCAATGAACCAATGTTAGCTTGGAGGATAAGTATAACGGTCAAAGTATTTACCACACAGCCACAAGGTACGGGATTTGATTGTGACATTTGAAAGGGAATTAGCTAGGCTTAAAATGGACTACAAGGACAGCTAGCCTTGCACTTACCTATGACCCTTATGAGCAGTTTTTTGAAGGTGAGAAGAATACTCAGGCAGAGGACCTGGAGAAAATCCACACATACATGAGAACATGCAAACTTCACCGACAGAATGACCGGGACTGTGTTTGATCCCCAAGCCAGGAGTTGAAGGCAGTGATATTTATATTTAAACTACCTTATTTACTCAGTGTGAACTGTTCAAATGTATAA
This sequence comes from Protopterus annectens, assembly GCF_019279795.1. NCBI lineage: Eukaryota > Metazoa > Chordata > Ceratodontiformes > Protopteridae > Protopterus > Protopterus annectens. The sequence continues at coordinate 753,663,362 of NC_056736.1, forward strand.
AGGTTGTTAAACAGAAAAATGGCATCACTGTTTATCAACATATAATTGTAATTTCCAGTTTATTTGTTGAGTAAGAAATTATTTGATGGAATGCCTTTCAAGGTTTTCATAGTAAACCGACAGAAGGAGTAATTTCACTGGTCTGGGGATGGGCAGATGGCCTGACTAGGCCGTATCTGACCTGGCATCAGCAGCTAACCTGGCATTAGAGGATTACCTCAGATGGATGTGACCGAAGGCCAAATTACCAGGCTTTACTTTGGAGGGGTGGAGGGGACATAGGTTTCTGATACTCTACTGCTATTATCTGGCAGTGATAGTGAGGATGTGATGCCACTGTATACCACACAAATACAAGTAGTAATGAGGATGTGATGCCACTGTAGGCCACATAAATACAAATGGTAGTAAGGATGTGATGCCACTGTAGGCCACAGAAATACAAGTGGTAGTGGGGATGTGATGCCACTGTAGGCCACACAAATACAAGTGGTAGTGAGGATGTGATGCCACTGTAGGCCACACAAATACAATCGACCATGGCAAGACTTTTAGGAAGGCGTACAGAGGAGTGCATAGGGAGCTATGAGTGTCACCAGTGGGTACTCACAGGAAGTGCCACTGAGGTTGCAGTAAAAAGTGAAACTATACTCTTTAGTTTTCACACACTACAGACCAAAGCCAGTCATATCCTATCATGCTCTCTTTATGTTTACAAGTTGTTTCTAAACATGTGGTCCAGGAGACCATTGTAGAGCATAGCCTAGCCTCCCCTGAGCATTGTCTGGTTAAGTGATTTATTCAGAGTCACACATTAGGCACACAGACAGTGAGGAAATTAAACCCTGGAGTACAGAAAGCAGCTTAATTGTTGTCCAATACTGGACTTTGCTAGGATATGGCTGGTCCTTTTGAGTTGCTTTTCAGTGAAATTACATCAGATGAACCAAACAATAAACTGGAACTGCAGTAGGCAGGTGGTTTCCCCCACCACAGTTACAGAAGGGCTTCATTACTTACATCCCCTTTGCTAACATAGCTAACTAAGTAATGCTGAGGTCATAAAATATCTGGATAAGTTATCAGAACCTTTAACCAATGGTGGTATGCTTTGTCAGTTCATTTGATTAGGGTTCCTTAAAATGTGACTGCACCGGACATCAAACTTGTACATTATATGTGAAGCTGAGTCTGTTTGTCGATATAGTTCACTACACAGTATTGATTAAAAAGGTGATAGAAGGTGCTGATGAATATGCAGTATAAACATAAACAAGATCAACACAATATTATCTTAAAGCTTCATTGTAACCGATCTTTCAAAACGACTTGAGTTCCTTCTCTCTCTCTCGCTGTCTCTCTCTCTCTCCCCATCTCTTATACTTTTATCCCTGCCTTCAACTTGGCTAACAAATTCCAGTGTAACTTATATTGTGCTGTTTTCTTCGTTATGGATTATCACATTTATTCTTTAAGGATTTTCATCTAAGACTTGATTTACTTAAGAAAAAGCTTTTCATAACTTTAGAGTGGTGTTATCGCACTCCAAAAAACCCATCATCCACAACCCCTTTTTTCCATTTCTACATATGGGGCCAGGGTGCCACATGAACAGTGGCAATCATCTAGAGCCAAGGTTCACACCGCTGGGTAGTTCTTCCATACCACACACTCACACCTATTGCCAATTTAGAGTGTCCAATCTACCTACTGCATGTTTTTGGAGTGTGAGGAAACTGCAGCACCAAGAAGAAACCCCCCACAAACACAAGGACATGCAGACCCCACACAGAAGGTACCCCAGCTAACAATCAAACCAGGGAACCTCTTGCAGTGAGTTCCAACCTCATGAAAATGATTAAACTAAACTCGTGTTATTGCCCTGTTTACTCCATATTTGACATGTTTCTTATGCAGTTATTTATTTAGGGATTCTGAATAGTGTGATTATAATTTTGAACTCCAAGTAAGTAAACCTAAAAACATCAAAACTTAAAAATAGCAAATACCATTTTGTTCATTTGTAAGTCACACAAAATGAGCAGCACTTCCCAAGCTCTTTTACCCTTTACTTTATATTCAACACATACAACTTTGTACACTAAAATAAGATACACTGACAAGCACAAATAAAGACCAAAATGCACCTGGAATATGATGGTAAAATACAAAGTAATGAATCCATGAACAATAGACCAAAGATACAAAGCTGAAAACACTGTAGAAGTCTAAGGAGCTTCATTTAAAACACGACTTTTATTTCTACATAAAAAGGAACCATTGCCTCAGCTAGGAACTGTCAGGGATTAGTAAGCTTGAAGGCTCCTTGCTGAGACACTATCTCCTTTTTATGAGGATATCAAAGTTTTATTTTAAATGAAGTTACTTTAACATCTACAGTGGATTTTGTTACTTAATTTATCCTGAAATTAGAAGTCCAAAGGTGAGTTTGGTGTTTTTCAAGATAAATATACAAAGTTGTCCAGGAACTTATTTTTTTATTTTATCATCACCAAAGTAAATGCTACCAACAAGTTATCACAAGGCTGACACTACAAGAAAATAAAGACACTGTGCCCGCTCTCCCTTCCCACCTTTGTTTGTCCTTGCATCCCTTCTTGCGCACGTCTGTACATCGCCTTTTCTCCTGTTCTTCTCTTTCTTTTTTCACACATTCCACAATATTTATTCACCCTCCTTTCTTCCCTTACATTCACACTGATGCACCTGGAGTAGCTTTATATTAACACATTTCTGGATAATTATACTTACAAAGCTTTAAATGTACCTTCTTCCACAACTTGTTTACTTTTCTAGTTTATTTATTTATCCTTTGCTCACTGGGCTAGTTTATTTATTTATCCTTCGCTGACTGGGCTAGTTTATTTATTTATCCTTTGCTGACTGGGCTAGTTGATTTATTTATCCTTTGCTGACTGGGCTAGTTTATTTATTTATCCTTCGCTGACTGGGCTAGTTTATTTATTTATCCTTTGCTGACTGGGCTAGTTGATTTATTTATCCTTTGCTGACTGGGCTAGTTTATTTATTTATCCTTCGCTGACTGGGCTAGTTTATTTATTTATCCTTTGCTGACTGGGCTAGTTGATTTATTTATCCTTTGCTGACTGGGCTAGTTTATTTATTTATCCTTCGCTGACTGGGCTAGTTTATTTATTTATCCTTTGCTGACTGGGATACTTTATTTATTTATCCTTTGCTGACTGGGATACTTTATTTACTTATCCTTTGCTGACTGGACTAGTTTATTTATTTATCCTTCGCTGACTGGGCTAGTTGATTTATTTATCCTTTGCTGACTGGGCTAGTTTATTTATTTATCCTTTGCTAACTGGGCTAGTTTATTTATTTATCCTTTGCTGACTGGGCTAATTTATTTATTTATCCTTTGCTGACTGGGCTAGTTTATTTATTTATCCTTTGCTGACTGGGCTAGTTTATTTATTTATCCTTTGCTGACTGGACTAGTTTATTTATTTATTCTTTGCTGACTGTGACTTGTGATTATTTTGCTACTTGTGTATCTCTGCTACCTTTAAACTAAAACAAAAAAGAAAAAAAAATCTTGCTTTTTTCCCACTTTCTGAAATGTAAGAAAGTTCAGTTACAGATCTGCTGTTCTGAACTGTTTGTAAGTTTCTTGGAGGCCAGTGCTTGTTTGGACTAAAGGGAAGTCTCTGTGTTCATCAGTGGCAGTGGTAAACACTGAACAGCCTACCTGCCCCTGTGGGAGTGGTTACTGCCTAGAAACTGTAGTTTTATTGGCCATTTTGGGTCAATTCTAAACTCCTTGATCTCTGACTCTTAAAACCCTGCAACCCTCTTTTAGCGCGGTCTTGCGCACAGAGCAGCGTCGGGCAGCGTTGCTTAAACAAGCTTAAACTATTCCCAGCTCCACAAAGTCTGCTCTTCACTTTTTCCCTTAGAACTGCTCTAAATCTCTAATTAAGCACTCTGTTTTCATTCTAAAGCCCTGCACTTGCTCGTATAAGTAATCTCACAGGTATACACAAACAAAAGCACTACATCCTCTTATACTCCTCCTAAGCACCTGCTCCCTATTAGTTCTTTCTGATCAGTCAGTAAGTAGTTCCCTATATTATTCTGGCATGTCCAAAGGTCAGTTTTGGATTTACTCTCCAGTCCAGCTGGTGAATCTGGGAATCTTGAGGCGATGTTACAACTGCCTTATGTATACAGACCACCCTCTCCTCCTCCCAACAAACTCAAATATATGTGAGAGATGCAACTATATAGCCAAACTGCAGGCTAAGCTCTCTCAACTCAGTACTGGCACAGCCTGTCAGGAGGAGAAGGTAACCACACACACCACAAATCCAGTCTCACATAGACCTATTGCATCAGCAAACCAAACACATAAACACACAAAAACATACTCGGAGGCTCTAAATAAAAATCTACCTAAGCAGCAGAGACCTCCAAAGCAGACATCCAAGCAACACCTACCATGAAACAATATCCACGTAGCACATAGTTCACAAAGTCAGTGTGCCACGCAGTCACAGCCCTTAAGGCTAAACAACACACCTAATACACTTGTAATAGGTGACTCTATTGTCAGATACACTGACATCCCACTCACCAGGCTGAACAAGGAGAAGGTCACTGTAAGCTGCCTGTCGGGTGCCAGGATCCGCCACATAACACAAGCACTCGGGTCACTCCAAAGCAAGTACAAGTATGACTCCGTCATTGTCCATGCTGGTTTGAATGACCTGAGATGTACCTCCCTGGACTACATGAAAAAGACGTACAGGAGCTCTTTGATCATGTAGCCCAGGTCGGTATGACCCTGCCCTTGAGTAGCATCTTACCCTCACCAAGAATGATGCCACAGTATAAAGACAAAATGATCAATTTTAACAATTGGCTAAAGTACTGGTGTCATTCAAAGGGGATCCAGTGTCTGTCAGCCTGGGATGACATGCTCGACAAGCCACGTTGCTTCACTAGGGACGGCTTGCACCTGTCACCCCTGGGTTTTTGAATACTGGCTAAGGCTCTTGCCTCCCTCATAGTGCCTTTTTTAGGCAAGGCTCAAAAGACAAACCCACCCCATAGACAACACAAAGAAAAAAAAACTAAGGGTAATGCTGCTCAATGCCAGAAGTCTAAACCTCAAGATGCACACACTCGAGGCTCTCCTCAGTATGGAGTATATCGATATCTGTGCAGTAACAGAAACCTGGTTCAAGGCTCCCGAGAGCACCCCAGCACTACCAGGCTATACTTCATACCATGCCTTCCGGCCCCAAAACTCAGACTGAACTACAAAAGGAGGGGGAGTATCCATATTTATCAAAGATACCCACACCTCCAGGCTAGTGGCACTGCATGAAGCTTCGGAGACCATCCATGTGCAACTAACAGTGGGCAAAACTTTCTTTCAGTTTGTAGCCTGCTACAGACCACCCTCCCAAACACAGGAACCTCACTCGGCTTTCCTGAGAACACTGGAGAATATGAAGGTCTCTCCAAACACTATTATATTGGGTGACTTCAACTACCCAAACATCGATTGGGAAAACTACTCAAGCCCAAACACCCTAGCCTAATGGTTCCTAGAATTTATAAACTCAAATGCTATGGAACAACTGGTCACCACTCCCACAAGAGGGGAAAACATACTGGATCTGGTCATCACCAACATGGGGTCTCTATGTTCCACACCAGAGGTATACCCCTCATTGGTAAGATCAGACCATAAACAAATCTCACTGGACATCCATATTCCGTCCCCACCCCCAGCCAAGGAAACCACGGTGAAGAACTTCTCAAAAGTAAACTTCACACTTCTCAAAACTGAGGTGGAATCCTTCACAGCCCCCAGGCCAGTATACAATATGGTCCAAAATGCAGAATCCTTTACAAAAGCATTCTATGGACACCTACAGGAATGCATGGAGCATGCTATCCCAAATAAAACCAAGACTCACTCCTCCAAAGGCAGGAGACCTGTCTGGTGGACCCCGGCCATAAATAAGCTATACAGCAGAAGAAGAAAGCTACTACATGACAGAACAAAATCCCAAAAAGGGAAGGCGTCACTGATCAGTACTAGCAAGAAACTACGATCCATCATAAAATCTTCTAAGGCCAGCTTTGAAAGAAAAATTGCACAAGACACTAAAGATAATCACAAGGCCTTCTTTAGTTATGTCAGAAACCTGGGAGGCAACTCCCAGATATGCTCTGAGTTAGTGCAAAATGACAAAAAATTCACTGAACCCACAGACATTGCCAACATCCTGGCAGAAAGGTTCAGTGCAAACTTCTCCCCCCCTTCCCCCCCAAATGTGCAAATGTCTATCCCAACCGAGTGTAGCCTTCCTGAGATCACAGATGCACAGGTGAGAGCTGCCCTCTCCAAAGCTAAAAACACAGCAGCAATGGGACCAGACGGTGTCCCGGGCTGCATATTACACGAGCTCCAAGAAGAACTAAACCCTCATATAAAGTCACTGTTCAATCTCAGCCTTACTACAGGATATGTTCCCAAGGAATGGCGTACAGCAACAGTGGTCCCACTCCACAAAGGTGGTGCCACAACAGACCCCAGAAACTATCGCCCTATAAGCCTGACTAGCCTGGTCTGCAAAGCTATGGAACATATCATCATGGAAATCATAAACAAAGACATTTGGAACCTCCATACACTGGATCCTACCCAATTTGGCTTTGTTAAGGGCAGATCTTGCCTCTTGAACCTGGTCGACCTCTTTGAAACAGTTACCAAAGCCATAGATGAAGGGAAGGTAGTCCACACAGCCTACCTGACACAATACCCCACTCGGGCATCATAAATAAGCTCACCAGCTTAAATATCAACCCCTATGTCACAAAATGGGTTGCAAACTGGCTCAGGGATACAGCCCACATGGTCAAAATAGCAGGTGCCATGTCAGACTCTAAACCAGTTACAAGTGGTGTCCCACAAGGCTCAGTCCTGGGAACTCTCTTGTTCGGTATATATTTCTCCGAGGTACAGGCTAACACGGGTGGACTATGGCTGACCAAGTTCACAGATGACTGCAAACTGGGTGCTATAATTGACTCTCTGACTGACACTAGCATCCTCCAAAAGGGTCTCACAGAGACGGATAACTGGTGCCAGAGCCATGGCCTAAAGCTAAATACCAAAAAGTGCACAGTCATCCCCTTTGGAAAAAACAAAGTGCCCAAAAATTACCACATAGCTGGTAATCCATTAAGTACGGAAGAAGTAATTAGGGACTTGGGGACCCAAGTGGATAGCAATCTCTCCTTTGACAATCACATTGCCAAAGTGGTTAGAAAGACCTTCTATATAGCCCACCTTATCATGAAAGGGTTCACATCTAGATCAAGAGAGGTCATTGTGCCCCTCTACTCATCACTTATCAGGCCCATAATTGAGTACAATGCCCCATTTGGGATGTACCTTACCCGACACCTTCAGCAACTGGAAAGACCCCAAAAGTATCTCACCAAGAGGATCAAGGGGCTCAAACAGATGCCCTATGCAGTTCAGCTAAAGAAACTCCAGCTCTACTCAGTTGTGTACCACCTACTCAGAGGCGATCTGTGACGTATAAAGTCATGTCCAACCCAGAATTAATGGACATGCTTCACCTCAGGAAATCTAAATCCCTTAGAGCTACACGCTCCAGGGACCTGAACCTCAGCACAGAAATAAATAGGACATGCTGGAGGGACAGATTCATATCTCAGAGGCTCCCCTCACTCTGGAACAAAATCCCAATCCATGTCAGGCAGAGCCCCTCACTGACCCTCTTCAAGAGAAATCTTGACGAATGGATGGGAGATCGTAAGTTTACCCCTGGGAACTCTTCTGTGTCGCTGATTGACAGAGGTACAGTAAACAAACCTTAAAAGGGCTATCATCTGTGACCTACTATAAATAGGCACAGTCAACTAATCTAAAAGGGTGGCAAAAGCCAAACATACTCTGGCTAGGCTTGTAAATGCCCTAGGGCAGATAGCCTAGTATCAACCTATAAACCTATGAACCTATGACTGGGTTAGTTTATTTATTTATCCTTTACTGACTGGGCTAGTTTATTTATTTATCCTTTGCTGACTGGGCTAGTTTATTTACTTATCCTTTGCTGACTGGGCTAGTTTATTTATTTATCCTTTGTTGACTGGGTTAGTTTATTTATTTATCCTTTGTTGACTGGGCTAGTTTATTTATTTATCCTTTACTGACTGAGCTAGTTTATTTATTTATCCTTTACTGACTGGGCTAGTTTATTTATTTATCCTTTGCTGACTGGGCTAGTTTATTTATTTATCCTTTGCTGACTGGGTTAGTTTATTTATTTATCCTTTGTTGACTGGGCTAGTTTATTTATTTATCCTTTGCTGACTGGGTTAGTTTATTTATTTATCCTTTGTTGACTGGGTTAGTTTATTTATTTATCCTTTGTTGACTGGGCTAGTTTATTTATTTATCCTTTACTGACTGAGCTAGTTTATTTATTTATCCTTTACTGACTGGGTTAGTTTATTTATTTATCCTTTGTTGACTGGGCTAGTTTATTTATTTATCCTTTACTGACTGAGCTAGTTTATTTATTTATCCTTTGCTGACTGGGTTAGTTTATTTATTTATCCTTTATTGACTGGGTTAGTTTATTTATTTATCCTTTGTTGACTGGGCTAGTTTATTTATTTATCCTTTGCTGACTGGGTTAGTTTATTTATTTATCCTTTGTTGACTGGGTTAGTTTATTTATTTATCCTTTGTTGACTGGGCTAGTTTATTTATTTATCCTTTGTTGACTGGGCTAGTTTATTTATTTATCCTTTACTGACTGAGCTAGTTTATTTATTTATCCTTTGCTGACTGGGCTAGTTTATTTATTTATCCTTTGTTGACTGGGCTAGTTTATTTATTTATCCTTTACTGACTGAGCTAGTTTATTTATTTATCCTTTGCTGACTGGGTTAGTTTATTTATTTATCCTTTGCTGACTGGGTTAGTTCCACTAGGCTAGTGGCGTCTTTTCATGGCAGAGACAAGGCAGTATCTATTTTACTAGGGGACATTTGGCCAGGGAATCAGGAAAATTCCCCAGCTCATTATTGTTGTGAGGGGGACCTATTATGCAGGAGCACTTCATGTTTCCATTCCAGGTGCAGAGGGAATCTGAAGAAACAGGGAGGTAGATGAAGAAAGAAGCAGATAATGAAGTGCTGAAAGAAATGGAGGAGAAAGCAAATATTGAGACCAGAGAATGTGTGCAGGATTCTGAGGAAATGTTTTAAAGAAACCTGTTTGATGGAGATATGTCAGCAATGATGGATGTTTAATTACCACACTCCAGTCAGGAGGGTTGCAGGGCGATTTACTTAAAGAAATGGTGGTGCAGAGTGAGCCGGAAAATAAAGGAGATATTTCTGGGGGTATATTATAGAGAAACAAGAAAAGGACGATGCAGAGACAATCCTGAAGAACAGTTGTGAGATGGAAAAGAAAACATTTGCAGAGAAAATAAAAGAAGGCAAAGGTGGAGTAGCAGAAAAGAAGGCAGAAGAAAATGAAAAGCGGAACTATGTGGTAAAAGGATTCAAAGTAAAGAAGACAAAGAGATGGACAGGTATGAAGCGTGGGAAAAAGTAAGAGCTCCTTTGGGTGTAAAAACGTATAAGGTAACAGCATTTATTGTTATAAACAGAGACATTTTGTGACATTATATTTGAGACTGTTTTTTCAGTGGAAGATTTTCTTGGAGAATAGGAAAAAAGAAAGACTGTAACCCATGGAATCTTTATGTGATAAAAGCATTTAACAGGAAAACAAAAAATAAAATTCACGAATAATTTCAAACACAGGTAGAAATACAGACTTTGAAAGGACATTGAAAAACTTTATGTAAAGAAGTACTGGACATTGCAAAAGTTTATGGCAAATGGGTTTTATGAACTGGTGGCTGTGATTGTAATACTGTGTTAAAAATAGAAAGAGAAAAACTATACATATACCAAGCATGATAAATTTGGAGGGGAATAGGGGTGTTGTAAAATACTGGGGATAACCCAAAATATGTTTTTTTAAAGAAAATATTATGCTGTGGGGAAAGGGGACAAATGTGAATTGAAATGCTATAAATGTAACAAAATTAGGCATTTATGAATGGACTGCAAAAATGAAAATAAGAATAAAGAAAAAGAAATGGGAGAATAAAATGAACAAAGAAAAGAAATTTTAGAAGTAGAAAGAGAAGAAAATTAGAAAAAAATAATGACGACGACATGGAAGTAGTTCTGAAATAAGTGAAAAAGAAGACAAATTGGGAAAGAGCAAAAGCAAAAATATTATATTGGTAATGGGGTAAAAACAGAAAAAAAAGAAATGTTAAAGGGATAAATACAAAAGAAAAAAGAAAGGAAATGGATGAAAAAGAATATATAGAGCTAATGATTGGAGGTTAGTATAATGGTTAAGATAATTGACTCACAGACACAAGGTACAGTGTTTGATTCACATCCTTGTGAAGGAAATTAGCTAGGCTTACAATGGCCTATTAAGAAAGCTAGCCTAGTAATTAGTTATGAACTTATGAAACCATGAAGCTAAGAAAAAGGGAAAATGAACATTTTAGAGTGTTTTCTGTAAATGTGAATAGTGTTAAGAATATAAGAAGAAGAATACAGACTTTGGAGTGGTGTAATACATGTGATGTACATGCAAATATATAACAAGACACAAAATGTTTAACAAATGAAGATTAGAAACAGAGAAATTATGTGGGGGAAAGATCATTTGGAATTTGTGCAATGAGAGATGTTTTGGAATAGCCATATTCTGTAGAAATACAGTAAAGATATTAGATGCAACTTTACCAAACAATGGGGAGATTAACCATTGTACATTTAAAATGGAAATAAGTGTACAGAATTATAACAATATATGCTTATACTAACTGTAAAGAATAGGAAAGGTTATTTCATCACATTTTAGACTATGTAGTGAGAAATATGAAAGGCAAGTGTAAAAAGAAAGGAAATGATATAAGACAAATGTTAGAAGTTATATGATGTTATAAATTAAAACTGTAGGACAAAAATTCATGGACTTACAAAATGGGTATGTAGAGAACTGAAGTAAATTATTTTATAAAACAGGAACAAACCACTCGCTGACAAACAGGATAAACGCCCAGTGCTCCAGATAAACTTCAATAATGTTAATAAAACCAAAAGGAGCAACTAGGCTGATGCAGAGTCACAAATGTAGATGAAAAGGCAAAATCCTCAGGTTAAAATCCAACTTTAAATGAAGACTCACAAGTGTAAATGAAAAGGCAAAATCCTCAGGTTAAAATCCAACTTTAATTCCACTGCAGGTCAGATAAGCGCTTTCACTCATTCGTTTGAGCTTCATCAGATCATGTAACAAAGACCTTCAAGTACATAGGCTACATTTATACAGTTAAAACATCTCCTATTGGCCTATCAAAAGCTGCTTCTTGTTTACATATTCATGAGTCAATCTAAGCTTAAAAATATATGCACATATAAACATGCTGAAATGTATAAAATGACAAAGTACATATAAAAAATACATATAAAAAACTCTCCATGAACACTCAAGATGCTCTAATAAATATGTATATATAAATATATATGTCAAAAGAAATATATTTCAAGCGGTAAAAACATATATATTTCATCATTTATTATAAAATCTACAAACATTCCTCCGTTTGTTTAACATAGGTTTAATAGAGGCTCTCTCATTGAGACCTAAACCCCTATCTGCTCTCAATCTAACTATCCACATACTCTCCTTGCTCTCAGTATGGTTCCTGATGTCACCTCCTCGTATACTGGGTTTAATGTTCTCAAGAGCTCTAAATAAAAAATAATGTTCAGGACCTGCTTGGGCTACGTGCTTAGCTAAGGCATTGTGAGGTGAAGCCTTCCTAATGTGGTAAAGATGTTCTCTTATCCTGTCTTTAAATCGACGATTGGTTTTGCCAATATAAAATGCATCACATATTTGGCACACTGCCAAATAAACTATATGAGTAGTATCACAGGTAGCTACAGCACGTATGTTAAAGTTAGTGTGCATATCAGGATGTTCAAAAAATGGGCTGGGGTCAAGAGAATTACAATAATTACAGCGTCCACATGGTTTTGTGTGTTCAAGAGGCATTGACCGTTCATCCCTTTTTGAATAGCATAGCATTCTCCTTAAATTCAATTTATTCCTATATAAAAAAGAGGGTTTAGTCCCCACAAGTTTACCAATGGTGTCATCAGTGCAGAGAATAGGCCAGTGTTTCGTAATAATATTCTTGATTGCTGGACAATCAGTACTATATGGTAAAGAAACCCTTACATGAGTTGATCTATCATCTCTACCATTGTCTATTGTAATGGATCCACCAGTAATAACTGGTCCAAAATAAGGGGCTGCTCTGTTCAGTCTAAGTTTATTGACATCCGAGAGGTTGGACTCAATCTCTTGTGAGCTATAGCCCCGTTCTTCTAGTCTTATCTTGAGGTCACTCACTTCCATTAGGAAGCCTTCTTCAGTGGCATTTAGCCTAGAGGTTCTCATCCCCTGGCCTCTAATGATATTTTTAAAAATATGCTGTGGGTGCATACTATCACGCTGTAATAGAGTATTGAAATAGCAAGGTTTCCTATAGACACCTGTATTGATCAAACCACATGCTAATTTTTCTATATACAAGTCAAGAAATTCTATCTTCTCTCTAGAGTGATTCATACTGAAGGTTAAATAGCCAGTGAGGTTGTTCAATGTAGTATGGAACACAAACAAATCATCAACACTGCCTCTCCATAAAACAAAAACATCATCCACGAACGCCTATAAAAGTTACATATTGTTTAAACATTTCTAAATTAAAGAGACTCTCAAATTCCCAAAATGCCAAAAACATGTTTGCATAGCTGTTGGCACAAGGTGTGCCCATGGCTACACCGCTGTTGGTAGAACTTGTTGTCATAGGTGAAAAGATTGTTATTCAAAATGAGTTCAAGGAAATGTACAATGAGGTCTACTTTAACTGATGTATATTCGCTATGTAAGAGTAGATACTCAGTGATATAAATCAGGCCTATGTTATTTGGTAACACAGTAAACAAGGACTTGATGTCAAACGTTACAAAAATCAAGTTATCAACGTCACAAATGCCACCTAAACAGTCATACAAATCTGTTAAAAACTGTTTGGAATCTTTCAGTACAACTTTGTTCTTATTCAATATAGGTCGCAAATGTTTCTCAACATAGACAGAAAGGTTTTCAGTGATCCAACCCTGACCAGACACTATGGGTCTCATTGGTGGGTCAATTGAGTCTTTGTGAATTTTAGATAACCCATGTATTGTTGGTACAAGTGGATTCTTAACAAAGAGATAGTCAAACAATTCTTGACCCAAGATATCACCTTTCAACATATCTAATAACATATTGTTTACGTGACTAATAGTGGCTTGCACTATTTGTTCATTAACTTGTAAATAGAAATCATCTTCCAAGAGTTTAATCATAGCATCATGATATTTGCTAGTGTCCATCACTACTATCCGACCACCTTTGTCAGCTGGTTTGATGGTTAATGACAGAAAGTACTTTGACAAAGAAAAAGAATTATATGTAAGTAATCAAGAAAAATACAATAATTGTTCTATAAGCAAATGCATTTTTACAAGTTAAAAGAGAAGAAATATCAAGTTACTTAAGTAGATTAGTAAAGGAAGATGGTAGTATAATTAGAGAAATAAAATGTAAAATGAGAAATAGAAAGAACTCAGGAAAATATTATGAATAGTGTAGTACGATATGTACAAGAAATGTTTAAAAAAAGAAGGTAGTGTAAAAACATGGAAACTAAAAGAGTTAACAGAAAAAGAGAATAAAGAGTCAGAAAAGGTGAGCTAGATAAAGTACCAGGACAAGGAAATATAGATTTGGCTGTAGGACCATATGGAATAGGGTGTAAAATGCAAAAAAATTAAATAAATAAATAAAGGATTGACAAAAATATTTGTCAAAGATTTTGAATGAATGGTTAAATGAAGGTTTTATGTATAAAGAATTATGTAGTGGAAAACTTAACTTCATATGGAAGAAGGAAGATAGAAGACAAAAAATGGAGTTATTGAATAATAATGATTATAAGATCTTTATTAAAATAATACAAAAGAGATTTGAAACTAAAATGGAAAATATTATGGAAGATAGTATATATAGTATAAAGGGGAAGGGTTGTCAAAAATTATTAATGATAAAGAATGTGTGGACAACATTATGAATAGAAAAGAAGAGGTGAAAATAATAATAGGAGACCTTAATAAGGTATTTGCTACAATTGGACACGAAAGACTTCCAGTTCTGTCAACATATGCAGATGACATTATAATAACTGCAAAAACCCTACAAATTCTGATAAAAGAAGTAATAATTTGCACAAATGATTGTCTAGAGGTGAAAAGGATGGTTTTAAATAAAGACAAAAGTAAAGGTTTAGGTGGTGTAGTAAAGATAAGGGATATATATTTTAAAATGAATTAATTTTTTGTGTTAGCTCTACAATTTGGAAATAAAGATACAAATAGAATTCAGTGGGAAAAACAATAGAAGAAATAAAACAAACCTGTCTTTTCTGGAAAGCATATAAATTATCATTAAAAAAGGCTTATTTCATAAATTCAGTACTGATGGGAAAAATTGCATACTTAGCAAGTGCATTTATACTGCCAACAGTATTTGAAAAGAAATTACTGCAGACAATTTATTCATTCATCTGAGAGTCTAAATTAAACCCAGTTAAAAAGAGGAGTTTGTGTGTAAATAAAGAGGAAAGCAGTTTAGGGTTAATTAACCCAGGGGCATATGCTGCTTCCTTAAATTTGTAGAAAGTGTTAAAGCAGATAAATGAAAAAGATGCAAGATTTATAGTAAAACTGTACAAATAGAACTTTGATAAATTTGGGGTTATGGTAAAAAAGAGAAAAATGTATAAATGAAGACATAAAATATTATCAAGAAAAATATCCTTGTGAAAATAAAAATTGATGATGTAGAAAAAGAAAATTATGGTATAAGAAGGCAATGATACAATATTATGTATAGCCATGGGAAAATCTAACATATTAAAAGCTATAAAAATAAGAAGCAAATGGTGTAATCAGAAAGTAGAATGTCAGGATTTTTTGTGGTGACTGGTAATAAATAAATTGCCAGTAAAAGAAAATATGCCGTATAAAAAGAATAGTGACAGAATATGTTTCCATTGTCAAGAAAACAAAACTACACAGCATGTGTTTTTGAAATGTAAAATAGTAAAAAGTTACAGTGAAAACTATGTAAAGAAAATGTTTTCAAAGATATAAAAGAAGTAGATAAAATAAATATGGATATGATTCAATATGGATATTGCAAGACGTGAAGTAAGGAATATGTTAAAAGAAGAGAAGTTATTGTATGTCGTATGGGTTATATGGAAGGAAAGAATAAATGAAATTATGTTTAATGGTAAATGGATTTTAGCAAAAATATTAAGTAAAATCAGATGGTTATGGAAAAACGAGTGGAGTCTAATAGGGATGAAAACTTAGTATGATTCGAAAGGAAATCATGAGTATGTAGTAAAAAGATTTGTATATCAATATATTTAAAAATTTCACAAAAGCGCAAAGCAATGCTTAAAAAAATAAACAAAATCAAAGAAAGCGACTGCAGTCATACCATAGTGCTGTGTCACAATAATAGTACTTTTAAGTTTAAGTAGCAAAGTCTAATAGCTGTTCAACTGGCCTTTTCTTCAAAAGCACATACAATTAGAGAACCAGTTTTAGACTTTGGTACTTAAACCTCAAAGCACTATTACTGTGACATAGCACTATGGTATTACAGCAACTGATTTTTTTTGATTATACATTTGTACATTTATAAATGTTTTGTAAATAAGAGTTCTTTTGTATATAAATAAAGGACCCCTACTCTTTACAATAGGTGCCATAGGATATTTTGCATTCACCTGAGCTCCTACCAACTCAAGCAGATGGGGCCTCAGTTTAATGTCTCATCCAAAGGATGGCATACCCAGGAGTGCTGCATTCCTCTTATGCTATACTGTAGTATCAACTACTGATTTATCTGGTGTGGGAACTGAACCTACAGCCTTCTGTACCAAAGCTGACTGTTCTACCTGTTCCATCACTGACACTGCTAGCTTGTATTAAAAATGCTCTTATCCTTGACTACTTATATTAATATAGATGATTGCATTGTAAGACAGTGGCAAGATTAGAAACTGAGCATATTATTAACTTTTATTCTCCTAGACTGTAGTTTGACTTTGTTTAAAATAATAATGTGACAGTTTTTTTTATTTTAGTAATAGCTACTGAACATAAAGAGCGCAACTGTCACCCTATACCATTCCTCAGTGGGCTCAACTTATTTTCTACACTATTACAAAGTCATACTCTATCTGTGAATTTTAAAGTTCATGAATTAACTTAAAGGCTACATTTTAACCCTTTTCTTTACCTGGAAGAAAACCTGTGGGTAAGCTGAACTGTTAGACAACAACTCTGAGAGTGACACACTGGTTGAATTGTTTTCTCCATTTGGCCAACTACACTTTCCACAATGGCCTCAAGGTGACCCATGAATTGTTGATATGTACTTTGCTAAAAAAGGGACCTAACAGTTGCAGCGGAATACCTGCTGTTTCTCTGATGTTTTATTCTGTCTGATTATGTACTAAAGGAAAAAAGAAAAGGTATTGAATGCATTGATTTACATGATTTTTTGCATCAGACTATATAGCAATATAAGGATACCTGCCTGGACTTGCATTTCCAAATGAAATCAATGGAACCCCCAAGTGTTGTTAAAAATGTAAATATAAACAATAATGCGTTAAACATTTTTTCTCTGTTGAGAAATTATGTTTGTTTGCTAGGGGAGTGGGAGCATCTGTGATAAAAATGTAAAAGATAGACGGTATGCTAATTGCCTAACCAAAAAAAGAGAAAAAGGAAAAAAATCTTGGTGAACCACAAAAACTCCACTGTCTCTGAAAGGAGTTTTGGTGATCTTCACTGAAATTGCTGTTGATGAGTTGACACATTCCTGTCACAACACTAGTTTCCTGCTGCCAGCGTAAATGCTGCAAATGGGATTGGCAACCAGGGCATCGTCAGTGACAGTGTAATATCAAGCTTTTGTCTCTGTTAATGCATGATTAGGTGTGTCCATGACTGCATACAAGTGTGAAGCAGGTCATCTGTGAGAGTGTAATAGCAAACTTTTGTCTCTGTTAATGCGTGGTTAGGTGTGTCCATGACTGCATACAAGTGTGAAGCAGGCACCATCTGTGAGAGTGTAATAGCAAGCTTTTGTCTCTGTTAATGCATGATTAAGTGTTTCCATGACTACATACAAGTGTGAAGCAGGTCATCATCTGTGAGAGTGAAATAGCAAGCTTTTGTCTCTGTTAATTCATGATTAGGTGTGTCCATGACTGCATACAAGTGTGAAGCAGGCACCATCTGCGAGAGTGTAATAGCAAGCTTTTGTCTCTGTTAATGCATGATTAAGTGTTTCCATGACTACATACAAGTGTGAAGCAGGTCATCATCTGTGAGAGTGAAATAGCAAGCTTTTGTCTCTGTTAATTCATGATTAGGTGTGTCCATGACTGCATACAAGTGTGAAGCAGGCACCATCTGCGAGAGTGTAATAGCAAGCTTTTGTCTCTGTTAATGCATGATTAGGTGTGTCCATGACTACATACAAGTGTGACACAGGTCATCGTCAGTGAGTGTTTAATAGCAAGCTTTTGTCTCTGTTAATGCATAATCAGGTGTGTCCATGACTGCATACAAGTGTGACACAGGTCATCGTCAGTGAGAGTGTAATAGCAAGCTTTTGTCTCTGTTATTGCATGATTAGCCAATCATGAGCGGACAAGGTGATCTGCTGTGGTGACCCCTAACAGGGAAAAGCCGAAAGAAGAAGAAGGTGTGTCCATGACTGCATACAAGTGACTGTTGACCTTGCATCAAGAGACACTTTACATGGACATTGCATCACCTAATTATGTAAAGAATGGCTTCAGTCTGTCAAGACAACATGCAGCATTGCTTTCTACTTTGTTATTATTGTTATTATGTTTATTATTCTTATTATTCTTATTAACATTTTGAAACCATGGGCCCCGGGCAGCTGCCCAAAATGCATTATAATCCATCTGTGCCCACATTGGCACTGAAAACAAGCTCAAGGATCTGAAAGTAGACCCTTACATAGTTAGATCGCAAATCGTCTGAAAGTTACAACCCACATAATGTATTTGTATTTATTTATTTATTAATTTATACAATTGTTAACCAAATAAGTCTAGTGGCCAGCAGACCCATTTCAGGCAACACTGGGGCCAATTTAGCAGTTAAAGTATTAATAAGAAAATAGCTGCTACTGCTACAATGTACCAAGCATCTGCTACAGTTTATGCCACACACAGAGCATTAGGCACTTTAGTTCTAATCACAAATGCCATACCAGCAAATGAATGCTGGTAATCACTAAACAGAAGACCGATCAGCATCTGCTGAATTAACTTCCTAATACTTTGCACCTGGACTGGCTGCCCCATTCAATTCACTGTAGCTAAGATACTGCAGAGCAGCCTTGCATCACTGGGATGAATGCCCATAGATACATAATTACAAGTAAAATGGCTGAAAAGCTGGTGTCAGCACACTTTTTCCAGTTAATCATCATGTATTACATATGACACTTACGGTTCTTCACCCTCATGATCAAACCACTGTAACTGTGAGTAAATCCTGCATTACCCACACTCAGTTGTGGATTATTGCTAAAATGTGTTATTGCCTGAAACGTTTTTGATTGTGTTCCAGAACTGGATTTGGGTTCTGTAGTTGCCATATTTGGAGTTTTCTGCAATAGTCGGCTTTGGCAGTATTGGAGGTAACTCTTGCTTGGTTTTCAAGATTATGATAGTGCTGGTGTTTATCTGTGTTTTAGGATCCTGTATATGTTCTTTTCAGGCTTTGTGCCTTATTTTTTAAAAGTTGAACAATTTAAAGGCTGACACATGGTGCCTTAACTTAGGGCTTTGTATGCGGGTAAGGGCTGTATGAACTAATGCGAGGGCTTGCTCAGGACGTGTAGAATCATAATGAGTTGTCCAATTTATTTTGTTTAGTACAAAAGTCAGTGCTACCTCAGGGATTTCAGTGACTGTTTTAACTGAGATGTAGTTTAGTGGAGGACTGGTAGTTCTCAAGTGGCAAGAAGTAACAACAAGCAATGATCACTGAGTTTGTTTGCACAATATTGGTAGAAATGCATTTTCTTTTTCTTGAAAATTATTGAGAAATACCTAGAACCTATCCTGGCCATAGGTATAAGCCCATTGAAATAATCAAAAATCCATTGTGTAACTAAATTACACATAACAACAACTATTTTCTAAACAATTCTATCCAATATCAACTATTCCATTATACAACGACCCCCCATTAATATTCCAAAACGTGCACGCTGGTTGGTCAGCGTGCACATTGTAAATCAGAGTTATAGTAAAGGAAGAAGGTCCAGTCGCCCGGACTTTTTCCATTAGTATAACTCTCTTTTTTTACAGCAACGGAGCATAAGATCTCCGTTGCTTTTTACAACCTGTCTCGCTATGTTAAATGAGTTTAACATAGCGAGACACTTTAAAAAGAAACAGAGATCTTGCCTTCTCTGTTGCTTTTTTTAAAACTGTCTCGCTATGTTAAACCCATTTAACATAGCGAGGCAGTTTGTTAAAAGCAACGGAGATCTTGCTTTCTCCGTTGCTTTTGCCCACAGGTCTGATGTACTGCGTAAGCATACGCATGCGCAGTACATCAGAACTGCCGTAGAATAGCAAACAGCTGCGGAAGGGCAGCAAGGAGGCATTATACAATGCCATTATTTAAGAAAACCAATTTTTTCTTAAATAATGTCATTGTATAACAGCAATAACCCACTTCTGGGTGTGGGTAATGCTGGATTTACCCATGGTTGTCTTTGTTTGGCCACTCGGGCTTTGAACTCGTGACTAAACCACACCAACCGTGAGTAAATCCAGGATTACCCACACCCAGGTGTGGGTTATTGCTATAATATTTACTTACTCTGGCTCTACTGAAATTCCTAAACTCACTTTAAATACCGTAACACTCATTCTTACAACACAACTACCATCAGTTTCACCTTTATATTCTGTTCTTCTCCGTATTCTTGTTTTGCCTTACAGGTAAATATGAAAATCAAGTGCAAGATACCTTAGATGAGAGTTACGGTTACATGTAGTTCCTTTATGATTATGTTTCCCTTATCTTATGTTTAAGGGCAATGCCAAGTCAAACTTAGTTATGTTTCAGTTTTTATGACTCTGTTTCATGTTTTATTGTACCCTGGACCTTTTCTCCCCAGGCCTCTGCTAAAAAGGGTTCAATGAGCAATCAGACTTTCCTGATGAACAAAGACAAATAAAAAAATATGCCAAAATAGTGTTGCATATCAGTGTTTAGGTTCTGTCTAATGCCTGATGTAACAAGTTAAGTGAGGTTCTTTTACATTATTAATACCTTAAATTTTATTTCAGAGGCCTCTGGAAACCTAGGTTCCAGTCTCTCATTACAATAAATTAGTTTTGTTTTTGAGGCATTTGTATGAAGTATTTTTTGAAAGTGAGTGACAGCTGGTGAAGGGATATATACAGTGTAGCTGTGTCAAGTTTGTGTGCCAGGGAGAGGTTTGCATTACTGTTCAGTTGTGTTCTGTAGCTGAATTGGCATTGATTTTGCAGACAAGGTTGGGGATGAGTTGAAGTTCTTTTTAATTAGTATGTGAACACCTTCTCCCAATCTGGGTTGTGATCTATTATCTGTCACACTCATTTCCACATGAGAGTCACTAGAGATGAAAATGAAAGAAAATGTCCAGAAAAGGAAAAGAAAAGCAAGCTAAGAATGTACCGGAATGGAGTGACGTAGCATCTGTGGAGACCAGCAGTTCGGCCACCTTCTGGGACACATATTAGAGAATGTACCGGAATGGAGCGACGTAGCATTTGTGCAGATCAGCAGTTTGGCCACCTTCTGGGACACATATTAGACAATGCACCAGTGTCCCTTCTGCATATGCCTCAGTGAGCAGGAAGAGAATGTTTCATGTCTCTGTGCAGAGCTATCCAAAATTACAGGAAAGCTTTTAAAGTCAGGACCAGAAAAGGCCACCAGTACTGCTCCAGACACACTGCCAGGAAAAAAATGCTGTTGCACTACTGTAGGTTCTGGATGGGTGAGTGTGGTGAAAAAGAGATAGATCTCCCCACCTCCACTTCTGCACAGCTATTATTCTCTCCTGCACACATGGGCCCTGCTATGGAGGCACCAGTGGTCTAGACTAAACAGGATGCTGGAAAGCACCCCAGAGGAGATCCACATGCAGCTGACACAGGACCAACTTGAGAGTGAGACGAGACATATAGGATGTTAGGATGGGCCCACAGGAAGGTGATGTGGGTAACATGGAGCTCCCAGGGGGGAGGTGGCATGTGACCCATAGGTAAGTGTCATGGGGTCCACAGAAAGGCAATGTGGGACTCATCAGTAGAATAAAACAACATCTGCCCGGGTACTACTTTGTTAGGAGGGTAAGTTATAGGTAGGTACAATTCATGGCTGTGGCTATGGCAGGGAGGGATAGCAGATGAATCCTAAGGATTTTGACAGTAATTGGCTGTGGTAAAAGAACTGACTATCACAGTCTATCTAGAAACAAGTGGCCTGGTTAAGAAAAGCAGTGCAGGAGAGATTGGTAAAATTTGGCATATATCACACATATTAGGACAGAATGAGGTGTCACTTGTCTATGCCATGGATGAAACCTAGCATCACACACAAAAGTTACTGAGGTGTTATCTGTCCATGACATGGAAGATGCTAAGATCACATCCAGCAATGTCCTCTGAGGTGGTATCTGCATGTGGCATTAATGAGGTTAGTATCACTCAGAGTAACAGTCTCAGAGCTGTGACCTGTTTGTAGTATAGCCGGAGCCTAGAATCACAGACATTTACATTTCCTGAGGTATTATCTATCCACAACATGGGTAAGGCTAGTATCACAGACAGTAAGACTTGTGTGATAGCTCCTTATTTAAATGTTGGTACTCAAAATGTGAATCTCAAACAAGCCCTTCACCCACCCACCCCAAACCTACATATACCAATTCTGAGATTGCCATACCTTAGAGAAAAGGGAATATTCGGACAAATGGCTCTGTCAGACTTAGTATATGTAAGTCTGTTTTTCGGCCATTCGGTCTCCGCATTTGGGGACTCAGCCTATCAGGTGCTGACATTTCAGATGGTTACTGGTGCTACTCATTGACTTTGTAGTAACATCTTCTGCCTTACAGCTTCACAGTATCGTAGGATGATAGAAGATTACTAGGCTATCGACCTGCGGGTCATTTTAAGCCTAGCCATTTCAACCCAATGTAATACTGTACAGGTACTAGTCAATCTCCAAGATTATATTTAGTGATGACTGCCCATGTCCAGGAGGGTTGTGGGTGCTATCACTGGTAAGAATTTATGGTGCCCTATCCACTCATCCGGGTTCCCCTTGAACAGTGTCATAGAGATGCTCTGTTTCACATGAATTGGTACCCTGTTCCAAAGATGTGACAGTCACTGGGAGATAAATCTGTCCTTCCAGCAAGTTCTATTTAAGTCGCAGGCCATATTTAAGTCCCTGAAATGGATAGAACTAAAACCATATAATTTACGGATATGCAGTAAGTTCATTAGGTTTGGGTCTTGGATTGCTCTGTGGGCCAGGCATAAGTCTCCCTTAAGAAGTCTATGCAATACGGAGTATAGTGACAGTGACTTTAGTTGGTCCATTTAAGGCACATGCTACAGGCCCTTGATCTTCTTTGTTAGAAACCTCTGAGGTCTCTCTAATTGCTGCAGGTGCTTAGTAAGGTACATACTGAATGGGGCGTTATACTCAATTATGGGCCAGATAAGTGCAGAGTATAGGAGGGTTATAACTTTTTTTGCTCTTGAGGCGATGCCTTTACTAATTAAGTGAGCTATGTGGAAAGCTTTCCTTACAACGGTAGATACATGGTAGTTGAAGTTAAAGATGCGGTCAACCTGCGATCCCAGGTCCCTTACTACTTCATGCATACTTAGGGTATTGTTGTTGATTTGATAGTGTGAGGGGACATTATTTGTGCCAAAGGGAATGATGATACATTTCTTTGCATTCAGTCTGAGACCATGACTAATAAACAAATTGCGGGTCTGTGTGAGACCCTCTTGGATATACTGATGTAATTTGGGGATTCAGTGATTGCACCTAGTTTGCAGTCGTCTGCAAACTTGGTCAGCCACAACCCCTTAGTTATGATCTGAACTTCTGAGAAGTATATACCAATGAGTAGGGGGTCTAGCACTGACCTCTGCAGCACCCCACTGGTAACAGATCTGCTGGTTGATATGTAGTCACCCACTTTGATACTGTGTGTGTCTAGTTTGTGAGCCAGTTGGCAACCCATCTTACAATGAAGGGGTTTACATTCAATTTGCTAAATTTATTGGTAATGTCTGAATGTGAAATTGTGTTGAAACCCATTGCCAGGTTGAGGTATGCTGTGTGCACAGATCTGCCCTCATCAATGGCCTTGGTCATATTTTCAAAGAAATCCACTAGATTTAGCAGGCAGGATCTGCCCTTCATGAAACCAAATTGGGTAGGATCCATGGTTTCAAGTTCACCTATGTCTTTATTAATGATATGTTCCATGGCCTTACAAATGAGGCTGGTCAGGCTTTGGGTCTGCAGTTCCCTGGGTCTGTTGCTAGGCCACCTTTGTGGAGGAGAATAACTGTAGCTGTTCTCCATTTCTGAGGAACAAAGCCTGTAGTTAGGCTATGATTGAAAAGGGTACTTAGTGGTGATGCTAGTTCATGTTTTAGCCTGTTTAGAAGACAGCCTGGGAAATCATCTGGTCCCATAAAGGCTGTTTTCTTTGCCTTGGACAGGGCTTTGAGGATTTACTCTCCAAATATGTAAGGTGGGAGAGAGTTTGAGGGAAGGTGTGTTGTAAGTTAGGAGGGGATAAGGGAGCAGAATTTTCACCAAACCTATCCGCTAGCAGGTTTGCCATCTCTTTGTGGTCAGTGTGTGTGATACTGTTGGCCACCAGTTCTGCACAAGTTTGGGTCCTACCCTTTAGGTTACATATGTAGCTGTAAAAGGCCTTATATGGTTATCCTTGGCTGTACTTGCTAGGTTTTTCTCAAAGGAGCTCCTGGAGAATTTCATAAGTTGTCTTATTTGTCTGCTAAGGCTGAGGGGTTGCGTTTCCTTTGTTGGGCCCTTGTCTTTGTTTTCCTGGACAGCAACCTTTTGTGTTTATTGTAGAGTTTGTTGATACTGGAAGTCTACCATGGCAGCTTGATTTTACTTGGCGCTCTTGCTTTGATTCCATCTGGTACAGCCGAGCTTATATACTTATGGAAGTGATTGTACACAGTTTTAGTGCAAGCTTCAGAGTAGTTACCACTTTCAGCTTGGGGTGGGGCTTGGAATGCATTTGTACTTTCACCTAGGAGGGTATAGTTTGCCATTTTAAAGTTTTCTAGTCTGATTTCCCCCTTTGTGAGTTCTGGTGTTAGTGTCAGTTCGAAGGTGACGGTTTTGTGGTCAGTTTTAACTAATGAGAGTCCAACAGTTGCAGCAGTGTCCCTGTTTGACGTGTTGGTGAGAACCAGATCTAGAATGTTTGTTCCTCTTGTCTGGGTATGGACAATTTGCTCCAGGGCATTTGAATTCACAAAGTCAAGGAACTTTTGTGTTAGTGAGTTTGGGCTAGAGTAGGTTTCCCAGCTGATGGTGGGATAATTCAAACCCTCCATAACCAATTTGTTCTGTAAAATTTGGATTGTCTTCAGTTTGGTTAAGTAGGTTTCATGGGTGTCATGACCCATGGATGGGGATCTATAACTGGCTAGGAGTTGAACTGAAGTCTTACCCACTGTAACCTGGACCTGCAGTAATTCCGTGGACATGTCCAGTCTAACTAGATGCAAGGTGAATTTATCTCTAATATAGATTGAAACACCACCTCCTTTGGTTTTCACATGTTCATTTTGTGGTCTAAAGGTGTGGAAGGCATTGTAGCCTTACAAGGCCAGGGTACTCTCTGAGGTCTTGAACCAGGTTTCTGTGACTGCAGACATCTACATCTTCTAGTGTCCAGGGAGTGCAGTTTTTGGTTTAAGCTCCTAGCATTTAGTAGCATGACCCTTATTTTGTTCTGAGTGGTAAATTTCACATTGGTAATATTTTTTTTGAGACCTTGCCTAAAAAAAGGCACAATTGAGGAGGAAAAGCCTTTGCCAGCAGCCAAAAGCCTAGGGTTGCCAGGTGCAAACTGTCTTTGGAAAAGCAGCGAGGTTTGTCGACCATGGCTTCCCAGGCAGACAGAAACTGGATCCCCTTGGAATTACACCAAAACTAAGCCAATTATTCAAATCAATCATTTTTTGTTTATACTGTGGCATTAGTCTAGGTGAGGGTAATACGCTGCTCAAGGCTAGAGACATACTAGCCTGAGACACATACTCAGACAGCTTGACCATGTCTCTTTTCATATAGTCCAGAGAGGTATGTCTCAGGTCATTCACACCAACATGAACTATGACAGAGTCATAACTGTACTTGTTGCTAAGAGAACTGAGTGCTTGCATGATTTGGCAAATCCTGGCACTAGACAGGCAGCTGACTGTGACTTTCTCCTTGTCCAGCCTGGTGAGTGAGACATCCATGTATCTCAATATTCAAACTCCGATAACAAGAAAAGTTGTTTTTTTGAGAGTTATGCCTTACTGGGTTGGCAGGTGGGACACTTGTGTTGCTATGTGTCATTGGTGCTGTGGAGACAGTGTTGGTTAGCAGACTTGTGTTTTGGAAGTATGTGGTGTTTTGGTAAGTTTTTTGAGAGACCCTCCACATATGTGGATTTATGTGTTTGATGCATACTGTGTGTATGACTAGTGGTATGTGTAAGAGTCGTGGTATGTGTATGAGTCATTGTATGTGTATGAGTAGTGGTATGTGCATGAGTTGTGGTATGTGTATGAGTCGTGGTATATGTACGAGTCATGGTATGTGTACGAGTTGTGGTATGTGCATGAGTAGTGATATGTGTATGAGTTGTGGTACGCGTATGAGTCATGGTATGTGTATGAATTGTGGTATGTCTATGAGTCGTGGTATGGGTATGAGTCCTGGTATGTGTATGAGAAGTGGTATGTGTATGAGTCGTGGTATGTGTATGAGTCATGGTATGTGTATCTATCATGGTATGTGTATGAGTCATGGTATGTGTATGAGTAGTGCTATGTGTATGAGTAGTGGTATGTGTATGAATCGTGGTATGTGTATGAGTAGTGGTATGTGTATGAGTAGTGGTATGTGTATGAGTCATATTATGTGTAGGAGTAGTGGTATGTGTGTGAGTAGTGGTATGTGTATGAGTAGCAGTATGTGTATGAGTCATAGTATGTGTAGGAGTAGTGGTATGTGTGTGAGTAGTGGTATGTGTATGAGTAGCAGTTTTTGTATGAGTAGTGGTATGTGTGTGAGTAGTGGTATGTGTATGAGTAGTAGTACTATGTGTGTGAGTAGTGGTATGTGCATGAGTCATGGTATGTGTATGCATAGTGGTATGTGTATGAGTAGTGGTATGTGTATGAGTCATGGAATGTGTGTGAGTAGTGGTATGTGTGTGAGTAGTGGTATGTGTGTGAGCAGTGGTATGTGTATGAGTAGTGGTATGTGTATAAGTCGTGGTATGTGTATGAGTAGTGGTATGTGTATGCATAGTGGTATGTGTATGAGTCGTGGTATGTGTATGAGTCATGGTATGTGTATGAGTAGTGGTATGTGTATGAGTAGTGGTATGTGTATGAGTAGTGGTATGTGTATGAGTCATAGTATGTGTATGAGTCGTGGTATGTGTATGAGTCGGGGTATGTGTATGAGTCATGGTATGTGTACTCGTAGTGGTATGTCTATGAGTCGTGGTATGGGTATGAGTCCTGGTATGTGTATGAGAAGTGGTATGTGTATGAGTCGTGGTATGTGTATGAGCACTGGTATGTGTATGAGTCGTGGTATGTGTATGAGTCATGGTATGTGTATGCATAGTGGTATGTCTGTGAGTAGTGGTATGTGTATGAGTAGTGATATGTGTATGAGGAGTGGTACTCTGTGTATGAGTAGTGTTATGTGTATGAGTAGTGGTATGTGTATGAGTAGTGGTATGTGTATGACTAGTGGTATGTGTATGAGTAGTGGTATGTGTATGAGTAGTGGTATGTGTAAGAGTAGTGGTACTATTTGTATGAGTAGATGAGTAGTGGTATATGTATGAGTAGTGGTATGTATATGAGTCATAGTATGTGTATGAGTAGTGGTATGTGTATGAGTCATGGTATGTGTATGAGTAGTGGTATGTGTATGAGTCATGGTATGTGTATGAGTCATGGTATGTGTATGAGTCGTGGTATGTGTACGAGTCGTAGTATGTGTATGAGTTGTGGTATGTGTATGAGTTTTGGTACTATGTGATTATATAGTTGCGAGTGAGTTGACAACCTTCTCCGTGTTACTGTTTTGAGTGAGAAAGAGAGAGAGCATGGATTCTAGATTCTTGGTTTAAATACATCTCTTGCACTCTGTACTTGAGTGTGTTATTAGTAGGGGGTTGTCTTTATGCATGAGGCAATTGCTACATTGCCTCAGGAGACCCAAGTCAACAAAGTTGGCAGGAGAAACAAGGGTATTCCAACTGTCAATAATACTAGGTTAAAGACTGTTGTCACTAGGGGTGGTTTTTCAGAAATGATTATGGAAGAGCTCAGCGAATGGATATTTCTGTCTGGGTTTTAAGGGACAATCTGTTGAATTAACTGTCCGGCTTTGGTGCACAATTGCACAGTAGTGCAAAGTGCTGTGCAATGTGCAAACAAGCAGAAATCTGCTCAGATGCAGGGCCTAAATACCAGAAGTAAAAACTTGAACAAAACTCTATCAAAAGGACCAGTAAGGATGTTTATTCCAAGTCCTAGAACACCCCCACCCTTTGCCAATGAGATGCTAATCAAACACAATTCTCTCACAAAAGTGCAGATAGGCCCCTTCCAATCCAACATGGCCAGAAAAATGTGCTCAGAACAAACAAACCACTACAAATGGTTCCAGCATCAGGAGATCAAAGCTGATCTCCAGATATTATCCACATTAAGCTTTGCATATACTGTTCTTGTATGAGTAGGTTTTCACTGTGTACTCTGGTTTCCTCCAACCTTCAAAACCAATAACATTTCTGTATCTACCTATCCTCTATCTATGTTTCCATCTAGCTATCACATTTGTTAACTGAGTAGTCAGGGTAAACAAACTGATCCTTTTCAATCATGACCAAGGTCACATAGTGATAATGTTGAATAAGCATACATATGAATAAGATATTAAGATAACATTAACAAACCAAAAGTGCCACAGATTTTGAGATACCATTGACAATGTAGATGCTTTTCCTGACACAGATTTTCCTTTTTTCTTCTCTGCTTTCTTTATTCCCTTATCTGCTTGACAATCCAATGTCTCCTCTATCATCACCGAGTTGACCCAACTGTTCCTCCCAATGGACTACAAGTGGGACTTCAAGGCAACCTTGACAATCTATCCATGTCTTGAGACACATGAAAAGTCCCACAGGATGACAGTTGTATGCCTCCATTTGTTCCTTGCTCCTGAGCTGATTGGTATCTCTTCTGGGCCCATCCCATTCCTGGGACAATAGTCTAAGGTCTATTTTGTTCCCCCATAATTAGCTCAACAGCCCCATCACTTCCTCAGAGGCTAGAATGTGGTGGTAAGGAGTAGCCAGTCATTTGGTTAGATAGATCTCTTCCCACCCTCTGGAACCCTAATATCTTCAACAGCTACCTTCAGCTCCCCAATTTCTGAAAGCTTGAGGAAGCATGTGCCCCCCGTGGCAGAAATACATAGTCCACAAAACCCACAAAAAGAGGCATAGGGGTGGCAAAGGGGGCTGCTGAGAATAAGGAAGAAATTATATATTGTTATTACACGAGAAGCCCAGAATTACCAGACAAAGGATATGCAGACTGATTACGAGACAGATTAGTGGAAAGAAAAATATTTGTACATGCAAAACTGCCAAAAGCTACAAATGAAAATGTATATTCATTAATACAACAGATGCATGAAAAACTTTTCTGCATGGAAAAAGAAACAACAGAAGTTTAAAAATAAAAAGAACAAAACCCAAATGGTTTTTGAAAAGTATAAAGAAGAAACATAGACATGGGGAACGAAAAAGAGATCTGGTAAGGTGCAATATTTATGCAAAGGAGAAGCCTAAATTAATTAATACAAAAAAGTAGATCCAAGGATATTTGAAGACAATTACATGGAAAGCTACTTGAATATAGAAAATTTCACAATTCAGAAAATAAGAAAACAAAGGTGGAAATGTACAAATGAGGATTAGTAAGGGAGAATTTAAAGAAATAGTAAATGAAGTCATGGATTATCTGTAGAGTGAAGGATTCAGTGTCCAGAATCCAGCACGGGCACTGTCACAGCGTGATGGAAAAATGGTTCCCAAGGTTAAGGAACAGCAAGTGAAGCAGGAAGAATCCTGAAGAAGGTTTCCCATGTGGTGATGTTATGAAGCCTTCTTTAGGAGATCGGTACAAAAGTTTAGTTGAAGTTCCATGTCAAGGGAAGGAACAGGACGCAGTGACAATTTTGATTTAGGTAATGTTGTGGAGTGATGGGCCGATGGGTTACTATATAAAGGAGCAGCAGATGAAGCAGGCTATGTCACAGGACGATGTTCTGGATTTTTCTATAGAGTACTAACAAGGAACAAAGAGCAAAGAAGATGCTCTCAAACCAGAATAAAATGATCTTGGGGAAGACCTGCTTGATTTAGTAGAGATAGCTAGACATACTAAGATAGATGAAACAAATAAGGACCAGAACGTTTGGAGACTGGCAAAACAGAGGAGCACAGTAATTTGTACAGTTAAAGAGAACTTCATGTGATGTGACATAAATAAATAGGATATATTACTCTGCAGATAAACTAAAAACAGAGAGTAACAAAGGAAAGGAGTAAGTAAAATGCCACCTTGGAAGCATCGAACAGATAAAACTCTAAAACAATAAAGAGAAGAAGTGTCACCGTTAGAAAAGTGTACAAAAGAGACAGGTCATCAAAAATACTGAGAATGACAGAGTTGGTAAAACAACACACAGTATCAAAACAAACAAGGATTTTTTGTAGACTATTGCCAATAATAAACTAAAAATATTGTATGGAGACAAACATAAAGGAAAAGTACAAAATAAACAAGTCATTGATGGCCCAAGAAGGTTTTATAGAGAACTGCAGAACAAATTAAAAGAAATAAAGACACCACAGAGGGGTCATTTTGGAGAAGTATTTATGAAGATCCTGTGGAACATAACAAAGATGCTGAATGGATAGAAGAAGTAAAATAAACATTAAGAAGCCCTAATGTAGAAGATATGAAATGGGATGAAATATCAACTAGAGAAACTGAGATAGAATTAAGAAAACCTACTAAGTGGAAAACCCCAGGCCCAGACACAGTACCTAACTTCTGAATAAAAGTTTTAACATATTTTCTCGGCTAGAGCACCTTCTGTGTGGAGTCTGCATGTCCTCCCCACAGTTGAGTGACATTAAAGACATGCAGGTAGGTGTGAACGTGAATTGGTGTGCCTTTGTTGAAGATTGGGCGTCAGGCTGGCAACTCGGCACCGTAAAAATCCACTGCCAATCATGAGCGGGCCGGAGTTCCGCTGTGGTGACCCCTAACCAGGAAAAGCCAAAAGTCTTTAACACAAAGACATGTACCTTAGTAAGAATTACTTATCTGTGCATCCCTAACATGCACCAATCTGGTTATCAAGAGGGAAAATGGTATATTCCTTAAGAGTGACCCTGCAAGCCATCCCAATAAATAAACCAATGACATTCCTT
This sequence comes from Protopterus annectens, assembly GCF_019279795.1. Lineage (NCBI taxonomy): Eukaryota > Metazoa > Chordata > Ceratodontiformes > Protopteridae > Protopterus > Protopterus annectens. The sequence goes on from NC_056736.1 coordinate 753,694,590, forward strand.
CCAGCAAAACAGAAGCTGTATACTAGAACTCATGCAGACAGACTTTATAGTCATTTAGGAAAGAATCAATTATTGCAATAGAACAAAATGGTAGCAAAAGAAAGTCATATGGAACAATGGATCATGTGTTGCTAAATAAAGCATTAATAAAGAAATGCAAAAGGGTGAATAATTTAAGTAGTTTTTAAGTATCGCATGGATAGATTACACAAATGCATTTGACATTCATGGATAAAGAAATGCTTACAGATGTACAGATACACCCTACACCGATCAGTTGCATTACATTCACCTAAAACAGAGTCAAACCACTTTGCAAGTGAGCCATGACAAAGGGCAAATTACTATCGTGGGAATAAAAATTAAAAGGAGGGGGATTGTGGGTTGATTCTTTGTCTCTGCTGCTGGTTTGTCTTACACTTAACACATTTAGCTGTGTACTTAACAGATTAGGCCACGGTTACAATTTGACTCCCAGAAACCAACCTTGTATAAAGATTTCTTATCTACTTACTGTGGATGATTTAAAACTGTATAGCTCATCAGATAAAGAGTTGAAAGTACAACTGCAAATGGTTAAAACTTTCTCAGGTGATATAAGAATAGATTCTAGAAGCAGCAACTTGGCTCTCTGTGCATACTTTTACAAAGCACTATAAACTAGATTCCTTCTCCAGGTCTAGGACCGACCATTGACCAAGGGCTCCTGGACCAACACCTTTCTTTCTCTCTGTATATCTGGGCTACTGCAATATACTGCAACAGCAATCAAATTATGAACATAGTAAAACTGTGTAAATAAACTTACTATAGCAGTAGATGTTTGAATGATCACTGCTGTAGTAGCTGCTCCCACCCTCCAGCCCCCTTTTTTGTGTATGTTTTTACACCAGGGCATTGACATTTATTTTTATTTCCTAGTAAAGTCCTCTCAGGGCTCCAGCCTCCCCTTCTCTGTTAGCATGAAAGCTCTGAAGGGCTTGGCACCCAAACCTTTTAGTCATTTCAGTTCGAGTGGTTTGGACACATGGAAGGTGCACTGAAGCTTTTATATTCTTTGCAGGAGAGAACCCATATAGCTTAGACTACTGGGTGAAACTAAGTGATACCATCTTGAATAAGGTCTGAGAAATGGTGGGTGTCATTTCTTAGTTTCCCAATATAACTACAGAAGGTTTTCTAGTTGTCCTTAACGTCAGATAATAACCTAAGTTCATGGCCTGCCTGAGTAATCTTAATAGTTTCTTTGTTAAGTTTTTTAGTCAATATTGTTATGCTGTTCTTGATCTGAGGGTTTTTAGATTTGCTGTATATTTTAAGGAATTTATTTTCCTTTACTGAAGATGTTATGTATGTTGTTGGACCACTGAGAGGGGGGGTTTGCTTTAAAACTTTCCATTATATTTAAATCTGATAGGTACCATCCATTTTGTACATTTATTTAAGTGGACATAGAGCTCTTTTGCATACCTTCCAGCTAAAGTGACATCTGGAGTTATGCTGGAATAAGTGAATCTTGAAACTTCGTCATAATATTAGATGTGATTTATTCATTTGAAATCCATAAGTGATACCATCTTGAATAAGGTCTGAGAAATGGTGGGTGTCATTTCTTAGTTTCCCAATATAACTACATAGGGTTGGGAGGGTGGCCTAATGGTTAAGGTGTTTGCCTTACAAACACAAGGTACAGGGTTTGGGGTTAGTACAAGGTATGGTTGCTTAAGCTTTAAATAAAATGCAAGGGCAGGCAGTAGCCTAATAGCTACCTATGAACCTATGAACCTATAAATTCAGAGATATTGGTATTTTCATGTTTAGAGATTCTAATGGTGAAGGTAACTAGTTTATGGTCTGTATTGACTGTGGAAAGAGATACCAGGGGAGCAGTTCATGAGGAAGCTGTATTCATAATGATCAGGTGAAAAATAGTAGGTCTTGTAATGGGTTTGTTACCAATCTGTTCCAGCGAGCTTTTGTTTGTGAAATGTATGAATGTTTAAACGTACATCCTACATTTGAAGTGTAGGTGTTCCAGTTTACTAAAAAGGACATTTCCATCTAGTTGTCTGCTGCATGCTGTTAGCAAATGCATTGCACATTTGTCTTTTGAATCCCTGCACCCTTCACAGACTCTAATTAGTGCTTCACTATGTGTACTTTGATTATAAATCCCAGCACGTCTCTTGTAGCTCAATGGGTGCCACAGATGCATTTTCAATAAATTTGAGTTTCAGGGGAAGAGAAGTTTACTGTTTATCATGCTAAGTATATTTTCAGCGTGAGGCTTTTTGTTTTATTTAGCAAATGGCTGTCAGTGTTTTGAAACAACAGCTTTGATTTATATCCAAATCTCTGTGATTGTTGTAAAAATTAAAAAAAAGAAATAGTACAAGCACTGATTGGGTTTAGCAGAGTTTTACGGAAATTGAGGAGAGGCAGATAGATAATGGGATATTTGTATGGTTGTGGGGGGGGGGGCAGTCCATTACTCTGATGAGGGGCTCCATTTGACCACAATCTAGCTCTGTATGAAGGGAGTACTTTCAGAACACTTAAACCATGTTTCAGTAATTACACAGATATGGATATGTTCTAAATTAAAGACAGCCTCACAGTCAAACATTTTGTTGTTGATACTTCTGGCATTGAACAGAGCCATATCAATGTGATCCTGTTTTGGCTTTGATACGTTGATTATGTTGGGATTTCCATCAACTGGACTATGGGGGCTGCAAAGGCTTCAGCCAATATGAAAAATAAAAGGTACAGGCCATCCTTGGCAAAGCAAGTTGGACTGTCGAGAATCTCATCACATGCTGACATATACTGGATCCCCCCCAGAATGCCATCAACTATAGAGTCAATTGTTGAAGCCAATTATTTTTTCTTTGTACCTATGCATCATTTTTGGAAGAGGAAGGATTCCACTCTGGTCCAACATCTTCCCTGATCTGTGGTATGCTTTGAGAGTTCCAACATGTCTCTCTGCAGATCCCTCAGGGGTTTATGTGCCAAGTCATGTGGACCACCACAATGTTGTAATCATGTAGTCATGTCTGCCAGGTGAAAAGGCTTTAAGGGCTCTTAAGATATTATAGATCCTGACACCAGAAAGGCAACTTGCTGCCACCCTGTCTTTGTCCAGATTATTAAGGGAAGAATTAGTTTGTCTGACTATAGAGTCACCAGTTGGTAAAACATTTTTATTTATAGCCTGTTTCTTTGTACTGAATCTGGAATGATTTAAATTCTGGTTACTCTTTGATGGAAGTGTACCCGACAGTATTGTGAAGTTAGAGTTTTTCTGAGATCTAGTCTTTGTGAATATGGGACTTTCTCAAGGATGTTTTACAGTCTCGGCACAAGACATTTTAGTGTTGTTTGGTATAGTGTGTTATGGAAGTGTGTGTTGCTCACAATCTGATTCCTTTTGTGAGAGTGAGGTCTGTGCGTTGCATCTCTTTCAAACATAATTCATTTTACTAAGTAAAAGGTCATTATCTGTGAGCATGAGTCGATTGTAATGTCTAAGGATACAAATACTATGAGGTAAGCAAGCAGGCTGGTCTTCCATATAAGCCCAAGGATTTGGAGAATTTGTTTAAAATGCACAAAGTACTATATTCAGTTAAATGAGATAGTTAGTTCAGTTTACTGTGGAGAAAACAACTAGTTGCCCTAAGTAGATTTTGAATATGCATTTTAAAATGTATTAAAAAATGAAGTGTAGCCTTGGATACTGTTCAAATAAAATACAAAAATAAGAAAATGAGAAACTCAAACAAATCATAGTTTTATATTTGCCTGTATTTCATGATTAAAATTCAGGTTTTCAACTTCTAGGTTACAAATGTGTCCCAGGGTTACAATTTTATTTTATGGGTGAGAAAACTGGATCACAAGGAGCTAGTTACAATAAAATAAGACATACAAAACAAGACTAAGTTAAATTTGCACAAACAAAATAAACTGAAAAGTTGTCAGTGAGTAATTATCCCACTGCATTTGCACTGTGACAGAAATAGTACTTTAGGCGGCCAAGTAATGCAGTCGACAGGCTGTAAACCCCTTAATGATTTTGTAATGAAGCTTCATATCTTAGAAGCAAGAATAGCAAGTGCTTTGGAAGCACTGACTAGTGAATCATGAGGAATGACTAGTGAATTCTGTGTCATTCTAGTGAATGATGTGGAATGACTAGTGAATTCTGTGTCACTGTAGTGAAAGATGTAGGATGACTAGTGAATTCTCACTTTCAGTAGTGAATGATGTAGAATGAATAGCGAATTCTGAGTCATTGTAGTGAATGACGTGGAATGGCTAGTGAATTCTGAGCAACTGTAGTGAATGTAGAATGACTTGTAAATTATGAATTACTGTACTTGACCTTAGTGGCTTTGAGGTAAGCCTACATGTAAGAGGTCTCTGCAGAGTGGCCTGCAGTGACCTGGCCTTATTAGTCTGCACAACAGAGTACTGGGATGGAGTTTTGCAATTTATGAGGAGTTGTTCTGCATTGCTATGCGTGAGACAGTAATGTTGTGTAATCTCTGCATTGTCCTGCATCGCTAAGCGTGAGACAGTAATGTTGTGTAATCTCTGCATTGTCCTGCATCGCTAAGCGTGACACAGTGATGTTGTGTAATCTCTGCATTGTCCTGCATCGCTAAGCGTGAGACAGTGATGTTGTGTAATCTCTGCATCGTCCTGCATCGCTAAGCGTGAGGCAGTGATGTTGTGTAATCTCTGCACTGTCCCGCATTGCTAAGTGTGAGACAGTAATGTTGTGTAATCTCTGCATTGTCCTGCATCGCTAAGCGTGAGACAGTGATGTTGTATAATCTCTGCATTGTCCTGCATCGCTAAGTGTGAGACAGTGATGTTGTATAATCTCTGCACTGTCCCGCATTGCTAAGTGTGAGACAGTAATGTTGTGTAATCTCTGCATTGTCCTGCATCGCTAAGCGTGAGACAGTGATGTTGTGTAATACCTGCATTGTCCTGCATCGCTAAGCGTGAGACAGTGATGTTGTGTAATCTCTGAATCTGTGATGAATCTTCAGGTGTTGTTTTGAATTTTATCACATTTTCATTCTGCTGGGTGAAACTACAGAACTGATGGGGCAAGCACATCCTAGACATGGAATCAATAAAACCAGTACATCATTACAGAGTCTCTTTCTGCCAATTTAGTCAGTATATTAGCTACTCTGTAACACAGAAAGTAATAACAATTATCCTGGAGACTGTTTTTGTGTTTTTAGCTTTATTGGTTAAAATCATAACCGGCCCAAACCACCATAGTATGATAATCAAAAGCCCGAGGGATGTCAGGGTGTGGTATGACACTGCAACTGACGACCTTAAAGGCTGAGTAAAGGTCACAACAAAATGTTAGTAGAGATAGGTTAAGATACGGATGTGGAAATTAGCTTCAAGTCTATTAGGATGCTTTTTCTCAAAGCACTAAACAATAAAAGGAATCTGCACAGTGTATATACATAAAATGAAAACCAAAGTAAATTAAACTAATATATGACATTTAAAGAACATCTGTAGCAATCAATATTTGTAAACATAATGCAGTTAGCCAAATTTCTATAGAAATATAAGCCGCTGCAAAACAAATAACCATCAGTTTGGTGACAAAGACCATATATGTAAAACATAAAAACAGTGACATGTGCTTTATAAAACAAAAGAATGCAAACAAACGCACTCCCTGTTTCCTATATTACTCCAAACAGTCCCAGAAGCAGATAAGATAAAGTCTAAGTGTCAGCAAAGTGGAATGCTACTGGTATGGTGAATTAACACAATGTAAATAGTCAAACACGGAATGATGTGCTTTAAAGCTGGCAAAAGGGCCCAAAACATCCAATATGATGTATTCAGTGTCTAGAAAACAAAAATAAATGCTGCTGTTCGGTCGTCAAATTCATACCTAAACAAAGCTGGAATCTACCTCAAAGGCTCCCTAGTGAAATGTCTGTACTTGAAATGCTGAGTGCTGAAGCAGTAAAAAAAAGACCAAAACCCAGAGAAGAATGAATGTTGAAAAATTGCTCTTCTTCTAAAAAACTTCTTTTTGCAGGGGAGCACCCCCAATGTAGGGGGCAAGTCCCCCATAGCCCCTGAACTTAGATATACCAACTCTGAGAATGCCATACCTGGAGAAAAGGGAATATTCCAAGAAATAGCATCTTGGGCATAGTTTATCTAAATATATTCTTTCAGCCAGTGAGTTTCCACATTTCAGGACTCACTGTAGTGGGTCTCAACATTTCAAACGGTTGGCACCTTGGCACACAAATAGTATATTCCAATGATCTCAACACACATCACATTCATTTCCAGATAGACACATACTACTAAAAAACTCTTCCCTTTATTCTAATTTTTCTATTTTATTTCATTGTGGGTATTTAGAAACACATAACACATTGAGCAATCTTGCATCTAAGGTTGGAAATTGGCATAATGGTTAAGGTGTTCCCCTTGGAAACACAAGGTGCATGGTTTGATCCTCATATAGGGTAATTGGCTAGGCTTAAATTAGCCCACAAGTCATTTAGCCTATTGCTGGTCTATAAACCTTAAAGATAGACATAGATATATGTCCTTTTCCCAGGGGACTGTGTGATCTTAAAGATATCATATGACCATGCACAGTATCGCTGCAGTAAGTGTGTTCACATTAAGCACATCAATGTTTGTGTGGATCTACTAGAACTATATGTTTTATTTTTATTTTATAAGTTTCTTAAGCTGGTTAGTCCACTGGACAAACACTGTCTGGTCACATGATTTCCTCAGAGTCACATGGTAGGCAAGTGCAGTTGGAAATAATTAAACTTTGTACCTTTGACTAAAGAAAGCATCTTTTTAACAGCTCATAATATTTTTTTTTCCTGGATTTGCTTCATTCAGCACAACACAGTGCCTCAGTGATTACCATCTTTGCCTCACATGTTCAGGCTTTAATCCTCATCTCCAGTTACTTCCTGTGTGGAGATTATATGTTCTTCCTGAGTTTGTGTGAGTTTCCTCTGAGTTCTGTGGTTTCTTCCAACCTCACAAAAACATGCTGTATAATTAGACACTGCAAACTTTCTTATACCTATTCCATGTTTCCTTAGTATTGTTGGCTGGGTGATGGCTAAAAGTAGTACAAAATAACGAGTTAAGTAATAAATATAATTACAATTAAATTAAACAGGAAGTACACAACCATGTGCAAAACATGCACAGTGGGAGGGATGGTATCTTTATCAAATGTCATCTCCTCAGTGGTGGGAGTGGGCCTGCCACTACAGGACTGTACAACAGGGCCACTGGATAGGGGAGTCGTGGGAGTGCCATTGTGGGACCCTGAAGCAAGGGGGAAGTTCTGGAGGCTGTGCAGGCCCAGTTGCTTCCCTGGACACAGCTGTGGTAAAAATGGGTGAATGGGACCAGTATGGTGTATATGCACAAAGTGTTCCTTTCTGACTCAGCCTGCATCTTGGATGACTTCTTCTATGCACTGAGGATGGGGTCATCTCAGCGAAGGCTGGTTTGCTATACTATGGCCACTTTATTTGTCCAACTCGTGAATGCATACACCCACGGTCAAGTACCAAACTGACGTGTAGGGAGTTGATGAGTACACTGGTTTACATTCTCATGAACTGAATATTGTAGCTATTTTGCCAACCATAAAGCAGACAAGGCACTGTAATTTGCATTTCTGCACACCCACAGCATCATGGATACTTACTAGGCCATTGATCTGTGAGGGTCTTAAGACATCTAGCTTCACATTCCCATTTTTTCTAGCCCCTATATTTTGCGCATGACTAACCTGGAGGGTTGCGACATGCACTTATTTCCACTGTCCACAAGTGACACTGGTGCTGTACGTGGGATAAATTCACAGTTTCACATCTAGTCTTCCAAATTACATTCGACTAGAGTAACAGAAGTATTTTGCTGTACAGCACAGCTTATGTCCATGCAAGAGGTATTCTCTGTGATATATACCTAGCCCTCCAACATTTCCTATTAATATTGCAAAAGAGATTGAGACCCCTTTAGCATGTGTTTACACAACTATTGGACTTGGGATTGTATAATAGGTCTGACAGGATGGGGTCAGGTGAAGCTCAGTACAAAAGTTGCCGCTTAGTAGCCAGTAAGATACTGAGAAGTGGGACAGGCTTTGAGACAGTCCACATAGTTTTTGATTTAGGTCCTTGATTTTTTTTAGTGAAAAAGCATTGTGGTTGTTTCAGTTGTGACAAGTGTTTGGAGAGGTACATACCAAAAGGAGCATTATACTCAGTAAATGCACTAATTGATACCAAGTACAGTGGAATAACTGCATCCCTGGATCTAGATGGAATACCTTTAAACATAAGCTGTGTAATGAAAAGGGACATCCTGACAGCAGTGGATATGTGACTATCAACGGGCATAGATATGTGATCACTTTTTAGGGAGGTGTTATCAATGTGCTTGTTACAAGCAAGGTCATGCTTACCAAAGGATGCAATTATACATTTCCAGGTACTTACTTTTAGTCTATTTTCTTGACATCTACCATTTGCATAGGAAAGGCTCTGTTGGAGGATTATGGTGTCCACAGGGGGAATTAATAATGGCACCAAATTTACAGTTATCAGCAGACTAGGTCTTCCATAAATCTTTAAAATATTTTTTTGACCTCTGAGAAGTAAACGCCCAAAGAGGAGTAGCCCAATGACTGACCCCCTGGTGTCACCACTAGTGACAGGTCTTTTAGAGGAGGTACAGCCACCCACCCAAATGTCTTTGTTTCTATTTGTGAACTAATTTGCCATCCAAGTTACATAGGGATTTACATTTACCCGATAGAGTTTATCCACAATACCCAAATGTGTGATGGTGTTGAATGCATTAATGAGATCTAGATATGCGGTGTGTATTGATTTGCCCCCATCTATAGTCTCTGTTACCTTCTCAAAGAAATACAACATGTTAAGTTGTCAGGTTCTCCCTTTGACAAACCCAAAATGGCTTGAGTCAACAGTGTGTTGGTTTCCTGTGTTGTTATTTATTAATTATATAATAATCTTTTCCATAGCCTTATAGAAATGGTTGTTCAGGCTTATAAGTATATAAGATCCACTGACAGCCCACCTTTATGTCAACAGGTTACTGTTGCTATCTTCCATTCAGCAGATATAAAGGTTGTTTAGAGGCTGGTAAATAACATTTTTAGAGGGTCTGACAAGTCCTGTTTCAGCCTGACCAATAGGCAGCCTGATATGTTATCCAACCCCATGAAAGTAGTCTTCGTGACCTTGGATAGTGCATTGAGGACTTGTTCTTGGGAAATTTGAGGGGAGGGCATAGATGTGGGTATGTGATTTTGGAATATACAAGGGAAGAGGGGAGTAAACTTAGAGTTAAATGTGTCTGTTAGTAGAAAATATATATGTTACCTGATGATCTGCACCCATAAGCACAGCAAGCAGAAATTACTGCCAGCTGTCACAAGAGGGCAGCAAAGACACTGGCATAGCAGGGGTAATGGCATCACTGTGACCTTCCTGCTTTATATATGTTGTTCTCTATGGTCCACCACACCTGCAGTCACATCAGCTATACCATGTGGTTGCCCCAGCCAAGGTTGCATCTGAGACTGCTAAGTGGGGTAGATGTTCCGCTTATAGAGAGGGTTCTGGCCCATCTAGTGGGCATAGCCTGCCTCAGACACCTGGCATGGCTTCACCAGAGCTGGGTGGATGTAGCCTGTACCAGACACCTGCCATGGCTACACCACAGCTGGGTTGATATAGCCTGCCCCAGACACCTGGCATGGCTACACCAGAGTTGGATGGACATAGCCTGCCCCAGACACCTGGCATGGCTACACCACAGCTGGAGTGTGGGGTCAAGGCTGCACTTGATTCGGTCATGATCAGCAGGGTCACTATCCAGCAACCCCATCTCAATGGAGCAGCTGGCCAATGCCTTTAAGTCACCAAGAGTAGGCTTATCATTTACCACTGGAAATCTAGACCTAGGACCACCACCTGGGTTGGTTGGTAACGGGAAGGCTGCCGGTACCCTATCCATAGCCATCTTATCTTTCTTTTTTCTATGTTCCTTACATTTCTCCCCCTCCATGTGTGCTCATATTCACCCCAGTTTGTCTGTGCCTTACATATTTATCTGTTCCCCACACTGCCTGCCCATTTCTCCCCAGTGTTTCCTTTACCCACCCCTTCTTCCTTCTCCATCTCTCTCTATCTGTATATATATTATGTTTTTGATGAACCAGTGATGTGAATAGCGTGCCTGGCACCATTCCACTGTTCCTTACCACCTCCTATACTTTGGTATTTGTGTTGGGTACTTGTTCTTGCTAGCAATGGCTCAATCTTCTTGCTGTCTCCCCAACTCATGTTGTTGCATGTTTAGTACAATCTGCATGAAATGACAGATTACCTTTTCTTTGCAGACTTTCAACTATGTGGCTCTGCTTCATTTATGAAGTTTCATTCTTTCCAGTCTTTCATCCTTAAAGCTACACACCTCCTCATCTTATTTGTAGCTATTTTTATATTTATTACTACTAAGTGAGACTGCCTTGCCTGCTCTTGCAGCATTAGCTTTGTGCTCTGTTAATTCACTGAATGATGAATCCAGTCAACTGTTACAAACTCAGTATCAAGTGCATATAATATAGCAATAACCCACGCCTGGGTGTGGTTAATGCTGGATTTACCCACGGTTGGTGTGGTTTGGTCACGATGGCGAAGCCCGAATGGCCAAACAAAGCCAACCGAGGTAAATCCAGCATTACCCACACCCAGAAGTGGGTTACTGCTATTATACAATGACATTATTTAAGAAAAAAAATAATTACTTTTCTTAAATAATGGCATTGTATAATGCCTCCTTGCTGCCCTTCCGCAGCTGTCTGGTATTCTGTGGCAGTTCTGATGTACTGCGCAGGCATATGCCTACGCAGTACATCAGAGCTGTGAGCAAAAGCAATGGAGAAAGCAAGATCTCCGTTGCTTTTTACAAACTGTCTCGCTATGTTAAACTCGTTTAACATAGCGAAACATTGTGAAGCAACACAGATCTTGCGTTCTCCGTTGCTGTAAAAAAAAAAAAGAGTTATAGTAATGGAAAAAGTCCAGGCGACCAGACCTTTTTCCATTACTATAACTCTGATTTACAACGTGCACACTGACCAATCAGCATGCACGTTTTTGAATATTAATGGGGGGGGTCGTTGTATAATGTGAAATATTCTTTCTTTGTTTTCAGGGGCAACCTCTGTGCACAGAACGGTTAAGTAACTTGATCAAAACAGTATCAGACTCAAGAATTCATGAAGAATGTCTTCAACACCTTATAGCCTTAAATGCTTGTCACATACTGTTAGGTTTTCTGACATTTTAATTTACTCTGCACTGCCAGGCAAGCTTTTATCCAAATCACACACACGCTGTTTTTCAGACTTTGTTTCTTGAGTTGTTTTCTACTTTTTCATTAGTTTTTACTGAGCAAGTTGAACTTCTTTACTACACAAAATGTTCTGGTTAAAGTAACCTTAGAAAGCAGTGAAGATTCACAGTTATAAAAACAGAAGTAAATGAAGATTTCTTGGATCACATACCATAATGAAGAAACTCCTTGGAAAGGGCGAGGGCATGTGAAATATTTCCTGTCTGAAGAAAAGGCAAACAGTGTGAAGATTTGTGTTACCACAGCAGTCAATTTGTGCAAATATCATCAATCACTTCAGAACAGAAGCACAGCATTGAGAGAAACTGTCTTTTTTATATTTTATTACACTCCCTGAAAGAAAACCTAGATCTAGCACATTCTATAAAGAGCAGAAGTTATTCATGCACTTTCTGATATGCATTCCACACTTATGATATAATGAGGGATACATTTCACATGTGACTTGTGTTACAAGCAACTGAGTATTCTGTGTGACAGTAACACACAAAACAAACCATATCACAAATTAAAAACAATATATGCATTAATTAATTATAATAATTATAGCATGAAGTTAAAAAAATGAAGTGTGTTAATTACAGTATAAATATAATCAAAAATTTAAAGAGATGAAATTGCATTAGCTCATGACGAATGATCACCTTTCAGGAGATAATCCTGATAGCCACATTTTATTCAAGGTATGTTATAGTGATAACTTATAGTTTCATATTTGTTTGGTTCTCAGGTATTAAGCTCTACAGTAGATAAGCAACTAGGCACTGTCCTATATATTTATTTTTATTTAAAGAACTTAAGTATGGTCAGATCGATTTCAAATGTGCAACAAGAAATAGGGAATCACATGATTTCTCATGGAGCAGGTTTGTGATTTGAATGTGGCTGATTGTGTAAATCACTGACCGAGTGAGGTCACTCTATATTACTTTCTTTGAGACATTACAAGTTATCATATTTACATCGGGTCTCCCCATATATGGGGTATGATTACTTTTACTGCATGCTCAGTCTTCATGACTTAGTCTCCTTTTAACTAAAAAGTAAAAGGGTCACACTAATAGAAACTCATGGGAAATGCAAATGACCCATTAAGGACGTCAAGCATTTCAGTTACATGGCTTCTAAATGTCCATGACTTTTTACTTTTTCAAGTCTTTATGGACAAATTCAGGCCAACAAAGCCAAACACCACCAGCTGTGGACATGCACACTTTGGCCTTCTTGTCACGTCATCAGCACAACATAAGTGGACTGCCTGCATAATGTCTGCCAAAGCTCCTTATGAAATTATACTTTATACAACCCAGGTTTTCATCCAGATCGGGTTTAAAGGGGAATATTTGTTTTGTGACCCTGAATAGGATAGATCAAGTATCTAGAAATGAATAAAGAAATAAATACACTTGTTTTCATATACTTGCTTCATCCTAATAAAGGTCACAAGGCAGCTGGAGCTGATTCCAAATTCAGTAAGCAGTAGGCGTAAGACAAACAAAAAGCACCAGAACTGATATCATTGTATCACAGCAGAGCAAAGTGGTAGTTTTTTTAATTACATCTGGTGACATATTTCACTTTGGCTCTGCATTGAATTTGTTAGTCAGATACCAATTGCTTTGTTATACTTTGCTCTCTTTTTAATTTGTGAAGGAGCCTTCAAGTCTGGGACATTATTATATTTATTTATTTGTTTTTATTCACTGGGAAGTTCCATTTCTAGCATATCCACGAGGAGAAAAAATCTACAAGTCAGAAAAAAAGCTGTATACAATATGTGACGACAATAAGTGTAACATGGTTTTAACACACAGACAATGCCTTTGAATATGTGACTACAATGAATGTAACATCGTGTTAACAGGCAGACTGTGCTATTAAACATGTGAGTACAATAAGTGTAAAACTGTGTTAACAGGCAGACTTTATCACTGAATATATGACAACAATAATATGAGGAATAAATCTGCAAAAATCTGGACAGTTGAGAGGTAGTCATGTGACTATGCAGTTCCACTTAAAAAGTATTCAGTATTCAGCCAGAGCTGAGAAAGTTCCAGAGCAGAAGGAGGGGCTTGAGCTGCCACCTAAATGGGGAATGGTAGAAAGAAAGTTTATTGGATGATTTAACAGTCATCTAATTGAAAAAAAAGAAGTCATGTCTTACCATAACGTTCCATCTGTGTTGTAGATCTTTATTCATTCTTTACTGTTAGGACGTTGGTTCTGTCCTCGGAACTGATACGGCCATTTCCCAGCTCGAGCAAGCCAAAAACTCTCAGTTAAGAACTTACCCACAATGCCCCTCTCCTAGATACTGCAGATCGAGTTTGCCCACTCTAAATAAAGATGTAGTAATAGGAAAAAGGTAGGAGGCTCTGTCTGAGCAAATACCCTAACCAGGAGTACCTGAAGACCACCAGGAGTCCAGGCAGAGGGAAGGAGGGTGGGAAGTAATGAATGAATAAAGATCTACAACACAGATGGAATGTTATGGTAAGACATAACTTCTTTATCTGATGTTGTAAATCTTTAATTATTCTTTACTGTTAGGAACGAGTCCCCAGCTACTTGAGTCCTGGGTGGCCCTAAGAAAGGATATTCCTTTTTTTTTTTCAAAACAGGTTTATTGTTTTAACATATAAGAGAAATATCATAAAATTTTATACAAGTAATTAAAAATAGGTATTATTATAATATTCAACAAAACAACTAAAGTATTTACTTAGACATCCACTACAATCAGATCAATTAATTAAACTAAAATACCATGCTATTGAAATTAAAATTTTTTTAACAAATTTTGTAAATTATCCCATACAATATAATAAGATGTTTTTCTATTTGTTCTTGTCCTAATTGTGTTTATTTCCATATGGCACACTATATTCATAACATTTTTAAATTCATTGAACGAAGGAGGTGTATCTGAAATCCAATTTCTAGTTATTATTTTCCTAGCCACTGTTAGAATAGACCATAACAAGGGAAGCTTAACCTTTTTAACACTTTGAGGTACAGGTGTGTTGAATAATATAAGAGATTTAGAAATGATTAAATTATCTTTAAAAGAGCCTGAAAAATTCATTAATTGACTTCCAGTATTCTTTCAATTTTATACAGTCATAAAACATATGAGCCCAGTCAGCATTAATTTCTACATTACATCTCTTACATAAATTATCTTTATTATTTATTTTATTCATCATCAAAGGTGTATAAAAAGATCTATGTAAAAATTTCCATGTATAAAGTCTCCAGACAATGGAAGACATAGTTCTATAGGCAGATTCCAATATATATTGTTTATCTTGTTGATTTGGTGGGTCCCCATTAATAGAAGTGAAATAATTCCAATATGAATCTACACTGTAAAAAGTTTCTTGTCTGATAATTTTATGTATGTATGAAAGTTTACCTTTATCAGAAACTTTATGTTGTAAATTTAATATCAAGAAGGAAGGATATTCCTGAGCACCATAGAACCAAAAGATGCTTGTCCCCGGAGACCAAATCCAATTTGTAATGAGATATGAAGGTATGAGGTCTTGCCCACGTGGCTGCTGTGCATATATCATCCATATAGGCTCTGGAATGAAGAGCTACAGAGGTAGCCATAGATCTGGTAGAATGAGCCTTTATTCTGGAAGGTAAGGCATATATCATCCATAGAGGCTCTGGAATGAAGAGCTACAGAGGTAGCCATAGATCTGGTAGAATGAGCCTTTATTCTGGAAGGTAAGGCATATATCATCCATATAGACTCTGGAATGAAGAGCTACAGAGGTAGCCATAGATCTGGTAGAATGAGCCTTTATTCTGGAAGGTAAGGCATATATCATCCATAGAGGCTCTGGAATGAAGAGCTACAGAGGTAGCCATAGATCTGGTAGAATGAGCCTTTATTCTGGAAGGTAAGGCATATATCATCCATAGAGGCTCTGGAATGAAGAGCTACAGAGGTAGCCATAGATCTGGTAGAATGAGCCTTTATTCTGGAAGGTAAGGCATATATCATCCATAGAGACTCTGGAATGAAGAGCTACAGAGGTAGCCATAGATCTGGTAGAATGAGCCTTTATTCTGGAAGGTAAGGCATATATCATCCATAGAGACTCTGGAATGAAGAGCTACAGAGGTAGCCATAGATCTGGTAGAACGAGCCTTTATTCTGGAAGGTAAGGGTAGCTTATTCTGTTGGTAGATAAAGTTAATGCCAAGAGAACAAAGTCACTTTGGAAACAGGTTACCCAATCTGGGTCCTACAAAGGCCACAAACAATTGGTTTGTTTTCCTGAAAGATTTAGTCCTGTCCAAATAACAACGAAGCTGTCGGTACACATCAAGGGTGTGCAAAAGGTACTCCCCTCTATTAGAATGCCTTGGGAATAAAACCAGCAGGTCAATAGATTGATTAATGGAAAAAACAGAAATGACCTTGGGCAAGAAGGAAGGCTCAGTACGAAGCGACACCCTATCCGTGTGGAAGATCAGGTAAGGACTCTTGACACTCAAGGCCTGCAGCTCAGATACTCTTCTCACTGAGGTGAGTGCTACTAGAAGTATGGTTTTCCAAGACAAACATTTCAAATCTCATGAATCAAAGGGCTCAAAGGGTGAGCTTGTAAGAGATTGAAGCACCAGAGTCAAGTCCCAGGGATCTAAGGGAGGCTTGTTCGAAGGTTTAACATGTAATACGTCCTTCAAAAAAGTCTTGCACAGGCGGTGTGACATAACTGAAGAATTTTCAAGACCATTAAGAAAATTGGCAATAGCTGCTAAATACACAGTGATCATTGCAGCTGAGGCTCCTGCATGCAGGAGAGTAGTCAGGTATTGCAGAATCTTTTGAATAGGCATAGAGAAAGGGTCTAAGTTCTGGTCTTTGGCCCAAATAGAGAACCTAGTCCATTTACTAGAATAAACCTTTCTAGTGGAAGGTTTGTGTGAGGCCAGAAGAATTTCATGAACAGGAGATGGGATGTCAGGCAGCCTGGCAATCACTGGAAGTGGAGGAACCAGGCTGTAAGCTTGAGACTGTGCAGGTTCAGATGAATCAATCCCTGAGGATGGAATAACAGGTCCTGGGAATGATCTAGGATCCATGGGCTGTGAATCAGATGAGGCCACAGAAATGGGAACCAGACTTGACATGGCCAGTATGGAACAATGAGGATCACTTTGCTTTTCAACCTCTGAGCTTTCTGGAGAAATTTTGGAATGAGGGGAAACAGGTGAAAGGCATACAGAAGACCCGGGGGCCAATCGTGTGTTAGAGCATCCCTCGGTGGTTCCCCCTGAGGGGGGATCAAGGCAAAATAGCTCCTGCATTTGTAATTCAGGGGAGAAGCAAACAGATCACAGCAAGGCTTGCCCCAATGTTGGAAGATCTGAGCTGCTATTACAGGATTGAGGGACCATTCATGAGGCATCAGGATGTTCCTGCTCAGATTGTCTGCAATAAGGTTGGAACTCCCGGGAATGTGCATTGCTATAAGAAAGCAATTGGAAGCTATCGCCCAGTGCCAAATCCTTATGGTTTCCCGACACAGGGGGTAAGGTCTGGCTCTGCCTTGCTTGTTGATATACCAGACAACTGACATGTTATCTGACTGAATTGCAATGGTCCCCGAAGGCAGGGATGCATGGAATACTTGCAATGCTAAGAGAACTGCCCTCAGTTCCAGGACATTTATGTGCAAGTTGGCCTCGAGGGGGGTCCAGGTGCCTTGGACAGTCTTTCCCTGGAAATGTCCCCCCACCCTAATAGTGAAGCGTCTGTGGTCACCGTGGCCATGGGTTGGGGAAGACAGAATGGTCGACACCAAAGATTCTTTTGTGGCTCCATCCACCACAGCATTTCCTCCTTGCAATGGTTCATAAGGCGTATCATGTGGTTGAGTGGGTGGGTTAACAATGACCATTGTGCGGAAAGGAGCCACTGCAGGATTCTCATGTGTAGTCTCGCTAGTGGTACCAAGGTAATGGCAGCTGCCATGGAGCCCAAGAGTTGCAGTACAAGACATGCTGGTACAAATGTGTGAGGAAGAAGGTTTTGAATCTGGTGTCTTATTTTCAAAAGCCTGTGAGGGGGGTGAGAAGCTTGACAGCATGTTGCATTGAAGCCCACTCCAATAAATTCCAGTGTCTTTGTTGGAGAAATCTGAGATTTGTCTTTGTTGATTGTAATCCCTAAGCGGAGAGCGAGATCTTGAGTGTAAGAAAGGCTGCGGAGTAGGAGATTCTTGGTCGGAGCGGTAAGGAGTCAGTCGTCTAGATAGGTAAACACCTGGAATCCTTGTAGTCAAAGATGAGCTACCACAACTGCCATACATTTGGTGAACACTCGGGGGGCTGTTGAGAGACTGAATGGCAGTGCCCTGAACTGGTAGTGATTGGCTCCCAGCCGGAAGCAGACAAACCTCCAGGAGCGGTGATCCATCTTTATGTGGTACTACACATCCTGTAGGTCTATAGAACACATCCAATTGTCCCTCCCTAGGAAGGTAAAAATGGACTGTAATGTGACCATCTGGAATGTTTGAGGTTTGATAAATTTGTTCAGTAGGCTGAGATCCAGGATTGGTCCCCAGTCCCCTGTGTTTTGGCACTAAAAGAACATTGAGTAAAACCCGGATCCTATCTGTTCTGGTGGAACTGGTTGGATTACTCTTTTTAGCTCTTTTTCTATTTCTAAGGCTGCTAATCCCTCTGATTGGGTGGTATATCAGGGATTCGTTTGATGGGTCTCGGAGTTAGGTTGAAAGGTATTTGGTAGCCTCTGGATATTATTCTCTGCACCCAAACATCGGTAGTAATAAGATGCCAAGCTGGTAGATGCAGAGAGAAATGACTCCCGACTGCTTCCAGAGGAAAGCAATCGGGCAGCTGCTCAGGAGCACTGACTGGTAGGGTCTGCCAGTGAAAGAATCTCTGACTCCCTGGTTACATGGACCCCCTCTACCCTGAAAGGGGTGTCTTCCATATGAGTAGTCCCCTCTGCCCCAGGGGGATTGCTCACCATAAGTGTCACAAAAGGATCCTTGGGATTTCTTGAGCCATATCTTTCCCCCCTTCTGGTTCCTGGAGTAGGGCCTCTGGGGGTTGGGAAAGCGTATGCCCACAGCAGATAAGGTCTTTCTGTCTTTCTCACTATGTGTAAGTGTGTCACGTACCTTGGGTCCAAAAAGTACAGATTCATCAATAGGTGCGTTAACGAAGGAAGATTTAAAGGGGTCTGTGAAATCACATAACCGCATCCAAGCATTACATCTCATGACAACACCAGATGTGGCAGTTCGAGCTGCCCCCTCGGTGGTGTGAGATATCAAACGCATTGAGGAGTTCGAGATGGATTCACGGGTAGCTAGGTGCGAGGCGACAGTGTCATGCACCTCATCAGGCAGTACCCCCATCAAAGAGGAAGACATTTCAGAAATTAGGTCTCTTTGGAGGAGAGTAAAGTGTGCCAGATAACTCAGTGACTGAATGGCAAAAGTCACTAAAGCATAGGTCCACTTCCCTAGTCTGATAGGTCCACTTCCCTAGTCTGTCCGTGGTCTGGGACTCCCTGTTCGGAGGACGGACAGTGGAACTATCTTCTGACAGTTCCCTCTTGGTGATCGGTGCCACGACCATAGAATCAACGGTCAGCTGCTTGGACCAGTGAGACTGGTCTTCAGGTGTACATAACATTTTGTCTGGCCTCCAGGGGACAGGCTCTACATTGTCCAGGGCCTTCCAGGCATGCTGCACAATTAGTTTAACAAGATCATCTGCTGGTGAGGTCACCCAGGAAGTAGATGGCTGGGCATGGAAGACCTGCAGAAACGATTCCTCAGAAGAAGGGTTAGAGGACTTCCATTCCCCCTGCTGTTTGAGGATTTTGAGAATGTCTCCAAATGAAACATCATCTGGGGGAAAATGCGGGGACCCTTCCCCTTCATCACAATCAGTGTCTTCCGGGGAGTCAAGGTGCTTCCTCTTGCATCGTTTCTTCCAGAGTGGCTCTCCAGTGGGATCTTCTGAGGAGGACTCTGGAGAAAGGGTTCCCTTCACAGGGAGTTCTGATACTGGTGTCCTAGAGGCTGGTTGTGAGCCCACTTCCAGTTGAGGCGTTACGGGAGAACTGGGAGCCATCAGAACTGTGGACATACACAGTGCCAGTGAGAAAATAGGTGCCGGATTAGGTACCAAGGTATGGACAGTCCAAGCACTGCTCCAAGAAAGCATTGGCTCCATCGTAGCTGATGCTGCAAGGGTGGTGGGTGCCGACAGGGGAAGCATTGCTGTCGGAGCTGAGACAGTATGTACTGAAGCGGGTGCTGGGGGAGGATAAGCAGGGGAAGATGAGATAGAAGATTCTGAGCCAGGAGGGATGGAAGGTCTAGCTGGAATAGGCAATCCCCTAGCTACCAGAAGCTGGTCCACAACCCGCACTAGGTCTAGCTCAGAAAAACTCCTAGTGGATCTAAAAGAGGCTGCAGAAGGGGAATCAGGTCTTTCAAGAAAGGGACTAAACCTCTGCCCCAAGAAAGGATCATAAGTAGGAGAATATCTTGTCCTTGGCAGGTAATCAAATTTTGTAGCCGATGGAGCTGAAGAAGCTGTTGACACTGTGAACTGGGATGGTGCCAAGGCATGTACAGTCATTGGAGCCCATGGAGCCAAGGAAACGGTTGGCACTATGGATGGGGATGGTGCCGAGGTACGTACAGTCATCAGAGCCAAGAAAACTGTCGGCACCATGGACAGGGATGGAGCCGAGGCATGAACAGTCATTGGAGCTGATGTAGGAACCAAAGACGGCAGCAAAGTCAATGGTGCTGAGCTTGGAACTGAGATAGGAGCGAATACCATGGTCGGCACTGAGGGAGAGGACACAGATCCTGGTGCCAAAGAGGTCTGCGCCGAGGGCGCCGATGAAGCAAGGAGCTAACTCGGTTCCAAAACTTACGGAGATGCAGGAACTGAGTGACTCCATTTTTCCTTATATTTTTTGGTCATAGGAGGGGGTGAGACCTCGACCCAGATAGAGCCTCCAAGAAAGGTTTCTTGAGTAAACCTTTTAAAATAAGTTTATTCTTATGTTCTGCTAGTGTCTGATTAGAAAAACCAGCACAAATGACGCAATCAGCTTTCAAATGATCCATGCCCAAACAGCAGACACAACAAACGTGTATCTGAGTTAGGCATCTTACGTCCACACTTGTCACACTGTTTAAATCCCAGCTTAGCTTTGTCTGACATGGTAAGTGAAACAATGCTATCCTGTAGAAAAAAATAAGGAGGAAATACCAGTGGAGTTATGTTAAGGAATACGACTAGTAAAAGGGGCCTGTCAAAGACAGGAGAGCGGGACAGTCAAAAGAGGAAAAAATTAAATTACCAAGAAAAAGGGTAGGAAATAGGCCTGGGTTATAGGCGACAGTGATAAATGACTAACTTGACTAAAAATTTTGAAATGCAGAAGAAAAACTGTTATAAAAACAACAAATTACTACTTAGCTTGAGAGAGATGGCTAACACATCTGACTAGGAGCGCGGCAAATGAGATCTGGAGTATCTAGGAGATGGGCATTGTGGGTAGGTTCTTAGCTGAGAGTTTTTGGCTTACGCGAGCTGGGAAACAGCCGTATCGGTTCCGAGGATGGAACCGAGGTCCTAACAGTAAAGAATAAATAAAGATTTACAACATCAGATTAAATGTTATCAGACAGAGAAAACAATTTTATTGGACATAAGAGTCTGAGAAGTAACTGATGTGGTGGGAGACAAAGCTTTATTGAACATGAAAGAAATAGGGGTTTATACATCAGAGATGGAGAAAAGTACTTATTACTTATGCTGGAAGGAAAAGATAGGCACTAGGAAAAGTATTAAGAGACTTTCCCAAAACAAGCACCTGTCCTGACATGTATCAGATTGCTGATTCTTTTACTTTTCTGTGTCTTTAGATTTTTTTTTTGGGGGGGTTAATTCTCAAGAAGATACTGGTGTCTCAAAGATTTATTTCAGATCAACAGTTTGAGATTTTCAGAAGGTGATGATCAGATGGTATATAGGGAGTGTGATATGGAGTAAAGACATTAAAGAAAGTTGTATAACCTGTCCAGTATAACAGATACGCTAAAAACATATTGGGCTTAGAAGAAAGAAAAAAAGAAAGAAAGAGAGAGAAAGAAAGAAAGAAGGAAAGAAAGAAAGTGAGAAAGAAAGCAAGAAATAGAGAAAGAAAGAAAGAAAGAAAGAAAGAGAGAGAAAGAAAGAAAGAAAGAGAGAAAGAAAGAAAGAAAGAAAGAGAAAGAAAGAAAGAAAGAAGGAAAGAAGGAAAGAAAGAGAGAGAGAAAGAAAGAAAAAGAGAAAAAGACAGAAAGAAAGAAAGCAAGAAATAGAGAAAGAAAGAAAGAAGGAAAGAAAGAAAGAAAGAAAGAAAGAGAGAGAAAGATAGAAAGAAAGAAAGAGAGAAAGAAAGAAAGAAGGAAAGAAAGAAAGAAAGAAAAGAAAGAGAGAGAGAAAGAAAGAGAAAGAATGAAAGAAAGGAAAGAAAGAAAAGAAAGAGAGAGAGAAAGAAAGAAAGAAAGAGAGAGAGAAAGAAAGAAAGAGAGAAAGAAAGGATGAAAGGAAGAAAAAAGAAAGAAAAAAGAGAAAGAAAGAAAGACAGGCAAGTATGATTTTCTTAAAGGCAACATTTCATATTGTCATCATATGTTTAAAACAATACATTTTGCAAGCTGCACGGTAAGACAGAAGCTGTGTTAAACACACCGAAGCCTCAGAATGTGTCTCAGCTGAGGTCATATTTAAAACTATTGCCACAGACTTCACCACAACCTCTCACTGGTACTACCTACATGGGAATGGAGTGAAGGCTCCAAACATGCCTTCAAATCATAGGAGGTTACTGGGCTAATGGTCCTGGGACCCTTACAATCTTAGCTAAATAATTACCTCTGCCAAGTCTCAAACCCAGGACCCCGTCAACTACAGCATAGTACATTAGCCCACTAGACCACTCAGCTGAAATAGATTAAGAAAATAAAATCAGATAATTTGCTCCCCTACTTTGAGACATCTTTTCCTACCAGGCTGTCATGTGGCAATACAGCTCATGGAAACAATGCTATGTTATATGACAGACATCAGTGATGTACAGAGAAACTAGACACATTTTTTCCAAGATCACTAACCACAGCTTCGTGTAACTCTGCCATGTTCATAGGTAGTTAGTAGGCATGCAGCCAAAAACCCCACTGAGGAGCCAATCCCAGTCCCCCAGTTGTCCCAGGTTACGTGACCTGCTCAGAATAATACAGTCAGCAAATACAGGCTGCAAGAATCAAACCCTGAACTACAGGAAGCAGCTTATTAAAGTTTATAGCCTCAGCCCTCAGCTTTACCTGACAGGTAGATAAAGAAGTCATGATAGCGGTCTGGGAAGTAAAGAAATGCAGGGACTACCTGGACTGGAAAATGTTTACATTGGTTAAGGATCATTGGCTCTTACTGGACATATTCATCTAAAGAAACGAGAAATATGCTTGAGCAATGCAGACCAGGTACGACACGAGACCTTGTTACTAGGATGACATTCATACAATAACAAGTATTGGGAAACAGAGCAACATGATAACACTAATGGATGATCATGAACAACACTTGAAAAACTGAATGATCCCATAACCAGTGACCCAGAGGTTATATACTGTATATCCATTGTTGTGCAATGTTAGCTTCTCCAGCGATCTAGTTTTCTCACATCATTTGGATTTTATCTACACTTTTTATTGGCAAAAGTACTTTTCCCTCATTCTTGATATAGTTCAGTTATATTCGTTATTTTAATTAATTGTCTATTTTATTGTTATAAATTATTTTGTGTATTTTGTTCTATGCATTTTGGCACAGTCATCAGCGCTTTGTTAAAAACATTTAAATTAAGTTGAAATTTAAATGAATGCTACACCAGGAATGCCTCAATACTATCACAGGAAAATGAATTAGTTATAATAGGCTAGTGTGGATGTGATACTTTGTTACTATCAATTTAGTTACTATGGAAGAATAGCTTCCCATTTATCATGGAAGTTTGCAATTTTGCTCCAAACGTGTCAGTTCCAGCTCAACTTTGTTTCAGAGTGCCAAGTAACTATACGTGAATAGCACCTGGGGACAGTACAGATAAAGCTGTTGCCCAAAATTGTTTTGAGATTCCCCGGCATCAATATGGATTTTGAAGATTTGTCCAAAAAATGTGTTAGATGTTAAATAATCCAAGATATGCTGCCATATACACCCCTGTATCCTTTCAGAATGGTCACACACCCCACTGTAATATACCAATGCTGACTTTGTGAGTCCCTTTGGGGACTGTTTCTAAACTGCAGTAGATGCAAATTCAAATACTATAGCATAAGTGATACCCAAAAGGCCATTATTAAAGATAATGACTGAACCAAATGTTGTTGCCTGAAAAAAATATTTCTGATGATGTTTTGCCATATATATTATAAAACTTCAAATATTTGTGAAACAAATGAGCATCATATGATATATTTCACATTTGTACTTCATGCAGCCAAGAATGAACCAGCTAAAACATCTGTATGAATCTCCAATAAAGCTATGAACGCTGTAGTATGATAAGTCATTGCAAGCCAAATCGATCAGTTTCTCTTCAGTTACCTTCGTCATGAATGCTACCACCAATATAAAACCATCAGCTTTATTCTGTGGCAAAAGAATTGTAATCTAAACTTGAATTAATGAAACAGAAGTCTATACATGAGAGCAAAAAATGCAATTTAATCTTACGAATTTCAAGCCAATCAGAAGTTTTACTAAATCTAGCTGGTGTTCATAACAGACTGTAGAAGCAGAAAATGGCAGATGGAATGAGTTCTTCCAATGATGAGGACTTAAGGTACACTGTTGATTTAGGACGGGATACATACGTGTAAATCAGGTATGAAGTGTGCAGTAAATATGTGCTCTTTTTCCAGCTGCTACATAAATGAATTTTGAAGGCTGACTGATAAGTAAAATTATACTATTTATTTTATTAGAAGTTTATGTTCATAGTTCGTTACTAGGCTTGTGATCCAGAAGACCATTAATGAACCTTACACAAATTCCAGTTGTCCCCCCTCCCAGCACTGTCTGATTAAGTGGCTTTTTCAAGGTCACACAGTAGGAAACAAGAGCGGAGAGAATCAGACCCTGTACCCCTGGAACTACAGCTCAAATCCTTAGCATTTGGCACCAGCTGCTACGATAGTGGTTTAAGGCCGTGACCTGTAAGAATCAGACCCTGTACCCCTGGAACTACAGCTCAAATCCTTAGCATTTGGCACCAGCTGCTACGATAGTGGTTTAAGGCCGTGACCTGTAAGAATCAGACCCTGTACCCCTGGAACTACAGCTCAAATCCTTAGCATTTGGCACCAGCTGCTACGATAGTGGTTTAAGGCCGTGACCTGTAAGAATCAGACCCTGTACCCCTGGAACTACAGCTCAAATCCTTAGCATTTGGCACCAGCTGCTACGATAGTGGTTTAAGGCCATGACCTGTAAGAATCAAACCCTGTACCACTGGAACTACAGCTCAAATCCTTAACATTTGGCACCAGCTGCTAGGATAGTGGTTTAAGGCCATGACCTGTAAGGAATTTTATCCTGTAGCCCTAGACTTGACTCCCTTATATCTATGTGCAAACTGTATGGATCTCAACAATTCAGTACAGGTTGCTCTTGAAAAGAGACACTCATTTGTAGCTAAATAAATAAAATGAATACCATGGAAATGCAGATCACCACCATTAAAATAAGTTTCATGAAAGATATAAACCATCACTATAATTTAGACATTTGTATTAAAACCTAACAAAGTAATAAGATATAAGAGATCTATGAGCAGATGGTTAGCCAAAGAAGAATACATGGTAATAATCATTTCCAGACTGAAATTCCTGACTCTTTCACACCCAGGGGGATTACAGAGACTAATGATAAGAGTGGGGTGGGTCGTTGAACAACTGGGATGTTATTGTCATTAGCATTCTCAACATAGGATATCCATACATGATCCACCCAGTGCACTGACCCAACCCTAGAGATGCCACTTGAGAAACAAAAGTACCACTAGGTGTTTCTAATGAGTCTGTAGAGACAGACCCTGGGGCAGAGGCATGTTGGTACAGAGACACTAATGCCAGCAAAACCTAGAAAGTATAAGATGATATTGTTACCTGCGGCTGTCACTTCTTTTTCATCTTTCGGCTTTTCCCGGTTAGGGGTCGCCACAGCAGATCACCTTGTCCGCTCATGATTGGCAGTGGAGTTTTTACAGTGTCAAGTTGCCAGCCCGGCGCCCAACCTTACACAGAAGGCACACACACGCACACACTCACACCTAGGGTCAATTTAGAGTGTCCAATCCACCTGCAGCATGTCTTTGGGATGTGGAAGGAAACTGGAGCATCCGGAGGAAACCCACGCAACCACAGGGAGGACATGCAGACTCCGCACAGAAGGCACCCCAGCTGAGGATCGAACCGGAGAACCTCTTGTTGTGAGGTGGCAATGCTAACAACTGCACCACCGTTACCTGCGACTGTCACTATATATGCCAAATGTACAGTGTTAATCAATGAGTGTGCTACAGTTACATCAGGTTTTGTCTGATAGGTTAAAACAAATGCAGGACAGGGGGAATACTTTGTGTGTGAGTTTCTGCTCATGCGCTTAAGTTTTGTGTGTGTGTGTGTGTGTGTGTGTGTGTGTGTGTGTGTGTGTGTGTGTGTGTGTGTGTGTCTCTGTGTGTGTTTATGCATACATATGTGTGTGTGTGTTTATGAATACATATGTCTGTGTGTGTGTGTGTGTGTGTGTGTGTGTGTGTGTGTGTGCCCGTAAGTGCATGTGAGGATTATGTGAGTGTGTATGTCTGTGTCTGCGTGTGTGTTCATGCATGTATGTGTGTGTGTGTGTGTGTGTGTGTGTGTGTGTGTGTGTGTGTGTGTGAATATGTGTGTGTGCCCGCAAGTGCATGCATGTGAGGATTATGTGAGTGTGTATGTCTGTGTTTGCGTATGTGTTCATGCATACAGTGTGTGTGCATGTGTGTGTGTGTGTGTGTGTGTGCAGGAACTGCTTCACCATGTTATGTTGTGTGTGCACAGAATGGCTTTTATTGGACTTGAATGTGAAGAACTCATTATTTACTCACATGAATGTCACAGACGATTATTCCTTTCTGATTGTTCTGCTGTCCTTAAGAATAACACAATCACTTTAAGTTTTCTAAATATGTATTACAAAGCTTAGCACCAATGTCTAGGTGGTCATACCTTGGACTTTTACATACGAAGAACATGTGCTTAGAAGATTTAATTTTGTTTGTGTCCACAATGATGCAGTTTGAGCAATGATGCCTTACTCAATCCTTCTTCATGTAGCTTATGTTGGTAAAAATAATCCAAAGGATCTACAGTGCACATGTTGAACTTATATAAGTCTTCATACTTAAAAAATAATGCCGACAAGTGTGCATACGGTTATAGCTACACATGTTTCCAAAGTATTTATCTTGAAAAAAATTACCAGCACAGCACAAACACATTTCTGCTACTGTATAACATCTGCATTTCCATGCACTGCTCGGCACTTAAAAAGTACTTCTGTTTCATATTATCTTACAGTGGTTTATGTGGTTCACTTTAATTTAAAAAGTGGGAGTTATCTGAATTTGCACACAGAAATCTTTGCTCTAGATGCTTCTACCACACACAGTTATGTGGTGGTCATACTTCTAATTTATATGATTTACTACATGGACGTACTATGTGTTTGTAATTGGACTTTCTCATAGAAGTTTCTTTTCTCCAGCTGCAATTTTCTTAATATGGTACATTTATATACGTTTTTTCTTTCCTTTACAAAGTGATTTTTTATAAAGATCTCTAATTTTTGTGAGATAAATTTCAAGTGTTAAGCAGAACCTTAACATTTTATTCTGTACTTACTGTTGGATAATAGAGAAATAACATGGTGTAATGTGCGCTATATCACAGGATATCACCCCACATCAGATACATTATAACGTGTGTTATATCACAGGATATCACCCCACATCAGCTATATTGTAATGTGTGCTATATCACAGGATATCACCCCACATCAGATACATTGTAATGTGTGTTATATCACAGGATATCACCACATAACAGATATAGGTTCATAGGTTCATAGGTTCATACTAGGCTATCTGCCCAAGGGCATTTATAAGCCTAGCCAGAGTTTTGTGGCTTTCGCCACCCCTTTAGTTTGGAGGATACTATGCCCATTATTTTGCTGTGCCTCTGTCAAGCAGTGACACTGAGATAATCCCTGGGGTATATCTGCGATCTCCCATCCATTGGTCAAGATTTCTCTTGAACAAAGCCAGCGAGGTGCTCTGCCTCACATGTACCGGGATTTTGTTCCACAGCATAGGGAGTCTCTGGGTGATGAATCTGTCCTCCAGCACATCCTATTAATAACCGTGTCAAGGTTTAAGTCTCCCGCCTTGTAGTTCTGAGGGATCTAGATTTTTTGAGGTGAAGCATGTTCATCAATTCTGGGTTGGACATGGCCTTGTATGTCAGGCACAGGTCACCTCTGAGCAGACGGTAAGCGACTGAGTAGAGCTGAAGTTCCTTCAGTCGGGCAGCATAGGACATATTTTTGAGACCCTTTATCCTTTTGGTGAGGAACTTTTGGGGCCTTTCCAGTTGCTGCAGGTGTCATGTCAGATACATTCCGAATGGGGCATTGTACTCAATCATAGGCCTGATGAGTGATGAGTACAGGGGGATGATGACTTCCCTTGATCTAGATGTGAATCCCTTCATGATTAGGTGGGCAATGTAGAAGGTCTTCCTAACTACTTTGGCAACGTGAGTATCAAATGAAAGGTTACTGTCAACCTGGGTACCCAGATCCCTGATAACCTCTTCTGTGCTTAGTGGGTTGCCGCCTATATGGTAGCTAGGGGTAACCTTGTTTTTCGCGAAGGGTATGACTATGCATTTTTTGGCGTTTAACTTTAGGCCATGGTTCTGGCACCAGTTTTCCGCTTCTATAAGACCCTTCTGAAGGATATCTGTGTCAGATGTGTTCTCAACTATGGCGCCCAGTTTGCAGTCATCTGCAAATTTTGTCAGCCATAATCCTCCTGTGTTTGCTTGTACTTCTGAAAAGTAGATGCCGAACAGGAGAGGGCCCAGGACTGAGCCCTGTGGGACACCACTTGTGACAGGCTTTGAGTCTGACATGGCGCCAGCAACTCTGACCCTGTGGGTTCTGTCACTTAGCCAATTTGCAACCCATCTTGTGACATATGGGTTTACATTTAAGCTGATGAGTTTTTCAATGATACCTGAGTGGGGTATTGTGTCGAAAGCCTTTGCCAGGTCGAGGTAGGCTGTGTGGACTGCCTTTCCCTCATCAATGGCCTTGGTGACTGTTTTGAAAAAGTCCACCAGGTTTATGCCCTTGACAAAGCCAAACTGGGTCGGATCCAAAGTCTGTAAGTCTCCTATGTCTTTATTTATGAGTTCCATTATGATCCTCTCCATAGCTTTGCAGATCAAGCTTGTCAAGCTGATGGGACAGTAATTTCCCGGGTTGGTGGAGGCACCTCCTTTGTGAAGTGGGACCACAGTTGCCGTACGCCACTCCTTAGGCATGTATCCTGAGGTGAGGCTAAGATTAAACAGCTGCCCTAACTGCGGGTTTAATTCCTCATTGAGTTCGTGGAGCACACATCCAGGGACACCATCTGGTCCCATGGATGCTGTGTTTTTTGCCTTGGAGAGAGCAGTTCTCACCTGAGCATTAGAGATGTTTGGGGGGCTATAATTCTCTAGTATAGATATCTCACCTGTTGGGGTGGAGGGGGGGGGGGAGTTTGCACTGAACCTGTCAGCCAGTATGTTGGCAATGTCTGTAGGTTCAGTGATTTTTACATCATTTTGAACTAATTCTGAGCATATCTGGGAGTTTCCTCCCAGGTTTCTAACATAGCTAAAGAAGGCCTTATGATTGTCCTTTGAGTCCTTAGTGACTTTTCTCTCAAAATTTGCCTTGGATGATTTTATGAGAGATCTTAATTTTTTACTTATAATGATCAAGGGTGTTTTCCCTTTTAAGGATTTTGCTCTATCTTGTAGTAGCTTCCTCCTTTTGTTGTAGAGCTTGTTTATGGCTGGGGTCCACCAAACTGGACGCTTGCCTTTGGTACAAAGGGTCTTTGTTTTGTTTGGGATTGCCTGGTCCATGCAGTCCTGTAGGTGCTGGTAGAAGGCATTTGTAAGTGATTCAGCGGCTTGAGTAATGGTTTCCGTAGTCTCGGGGGCCTTAAAAGAGACCACACTAGCCTTTAGAAGTGTGAAGTCGGCTTTTGAGAAGTTCTTCACTGTGGTCTTTTTTATCTCAGATGGGGGCGGGATGTGGACTTCTAGTGAGATTAGTTTATGGTCTGATCTCACCAGTGAAGGGTATACTTCCGGTGTTGAACATTGTGACCCCATGTTCGTGATGATGAGATCTAGTATGTTATCTCCTCTTGTGGGAATGGTGACTAGTTGTT
This sequence comes from Protopterus annectens, assembly GCF_019279795.1. NCBI lineage: Eukaryota > Metazoa > Chordata > Ceratodontiformes > Protopteridae > Protopterus > Protopterus annectens. Next base: position 753,724,726 of record NC_056736.1, read on the forward strand.
CCATGGCATTTGAGTTTATGAACTCTAGGAACCTTTGGGCTAGAGTGTTGGGGCTTGAGTAGTGATCCCAGTCTATATTCTGGTAGTTGAAATCACCTAGTATGATGGTGTTTGGAGATACATTTATCCCCTCCAGTGTTTTCAGGAAAGCTATGTGAGGTTCCTGAGATTGAGAGGGTGGCCTGTAACATGCTACAAATTGCAGAGCAGTCTTGCCTATGGTTAATTGCACCTGGATGGTCTCCGATGCATCGTGCGTTGCCACCAACCTTGAGGTATGGGTGTTCTTGATGAATATAGACACCCCCCCCCTCCTTTCTTGGTGTTGTCCGGATTTTGGGGCCGGAACGCATGATATGAGGTGAAACCTGATAGTGCTGGGGTGCTCTCAGGAGCCTTGAACCAGGTTTCTGTCACAGCACAGACATTGATGTTCTCCATACTGAGAAGGGCCTTGAGTGCATGCATCTTGAGGTTGAGACTTCTGGCATTGAGCAGCATTACCCTTAGTTTTTTTCCTTTTTTGTGTTCTAGGGTGGTAGGTTTAGAATTTGAGCCTTGCCTAAAAAGGCACTATGGGGGTGGCAAGAGCCTTTGCCAATATCCTGAAGCCCAGGGTGACAGGTGCAAGCCGCCCTTGAAGCAGCGTGGCTTGTCCAGCATGTCATCCCAGGCAGACAGACATTGGATCCCCTTTGAATGACACCAGAGTTTAAGCCAATTATTAAAGCTGATTATCTTGTCTCTGTATTGTGGCATCATTCTTGGTGAAGGTAGGATACTGCTCAGGGTCAGGGTCATACCTGCCTGGGCTACATAATCAGAGAGCTCCTCTACATCTCTTTTCATGTAGTCCAAGGAGGTATGTCTCAGGTCGTTCACACCAGCGTGGACAATGACAGAGTCATACTTGTACCTGCTGTTGAGAGACCTGAGTGCTTGCATTATGTGGCGGATTCTAGCACCCGACAGGCAGCTTACTGTGACCTTTTTCTTGTTCAATCTGGTGAGCGGGACGTCAGTGTGTCTGACTATGGAGTCACCAATGACGAGTGTGTCTGGCATTGTGTTTGGCCTTAAGGGCTGTGACTGTTTGGCACACTGACTATGTGGTCTATGTGTTGCATGTGTTGTGTCCTGAGGTGGCAGTTGTTTGGGTGTCTGCTTTGGTGGCCTCTGTTGTTTTGGTAGATTTTTGATCAGAGCCTCCGAATATGTCTTTGTGTATTTATGTGTATGATTTGAAGTTGTGATGGTACTATGTGAGACTGGGTTTGTGGTGTGTGTGGTTACCTCCTCCTCCTGTCTGGTCTTACCAGTCCTATGTTGAGAGAGCTCAGCCTCCAGTTTGGCTATATAGTTGCATCTCTCGCATGTATTTGTGTTTTGTGGGAGAAGGAGAGGGTTGTCCGTGTACATGAGACAATTGTAACATTGCCTCAATATTCCCAGATTCACCAGCTGAGCAGGAGAGGACACTAGCAACTGATCCCTCGACATGCTAGAAGGAATAGACAAAGAGTTCAAAAGACTCCGGGGGATGTGGGTGATTGAATGGGGTTTTTGGCTGATGGGGTACTATGTATAATAAAAGTGCAATATCAAGTAAAAAGTACTTTAGGAGCAAGTGCTAGGCTTTACAGATAGAGAATATTCTACTTAGGAATCAAGTAGAGCTGAGCTTTTTAGATATAGAATACGCTGGTTAGATCAGCAGTACAGTTCAGGGAAGGCTGTTTTAAGGGAAAATTTGAAGAGTGGACTTTAGGTAGCCCGAATAGTTTAACCTTGATTAATCGCTGCTCTTGTGTGCTCCTGTAGCAACTCATGCTAAATCGCTTAAAGCGCTTTATAGCAGGGGGCTGGAAAAAACAGGAAATGACCCAAAATGGCCAATGAATTACCAGTTGCTGTCTCTAACCACTCCTCTGAGGACAAACAGGCAGCTCAGTACTCCCCACTCTCACTGGTGAGTAAAAAAACTACCCTCTGGCCACACAAGAAAATGGAGGAACACAGGAACCAAATACAAAGCCCAGGGATCAGCAAATCTGATCACTGGAACAACTAGCTAGGAAAGTTAGGAAAGCAGAAGTATTTTTTTGTTTTTTTTTAGTTTTTTTACACACACAGACAGAAAATACAGTAAATGCTTGGTTATTCGACTAAATGCTATCAAAAGCTGGTACACTTGAGTGTATTAGCCTGTTGGTTAACTTATAAGCAAAACTTTAGCTAAGAAGTGCAGTCAGATATATTGTAATATGTGTTATATCACAGGATATCACCACACATCACATATATTGTAATATGTGTTACATCACAGGATATCACCACACATCAGATACATTGTAATGTGTGTTATATCACAGGATATCACCACACATCAGATACATTGTGAGGTACAAAGGGAAGCAGGGTGCCTCCCACATCTAAGAATTGTAGAAATTGCATGATTTACACCATGCAAGACTTTATTAGTTATAAATGCGGCCCATAGTAAAAAGAAAGAAGACACAAGTATTTATTTTCAGCTCTGGTAATATTAGGGAATGCCAATAAAATCAGTGACTAAACAATGTTTCTGATCTACATTTTTTGGCATTATGTTTGTGTGACATCAGTCTGAGGTAATAATCTGTCTTACATATTCTGCTTCCCTTGTCAAACACTTTCTCCTTTCATTGTCTCACCCCCTCCAGCTGTCGTGGAATACCTCTTCACCTTATATTCTAGAAGCCCATTCCAAAGGTTCACAACTTTCTTTTTGAAGAAGTTGAGAAAGTGCTTTCACAGCACAAGCTAAAATGTTTTGTTACTAATTGCCTGTGACACTCTCTAGTGTCCTTTTGAGAATAATCATGTTTAAATAATCCTGATATGGCATTGTGCACAGATACCACGTGCTCCATGTCTCTTCAGTTGTCTAATAAAAAGATCCTCAACTCCTATACGTTCTGATTATATTTTGCATATGTCCTTCCTCTGGATTCCTTCAATCAGAGTGATACCCTTCTTCTTGTGACCTCTAAAACTGTACTGAGAACCCCAGATGTAGTCTAACCAGGACCAAAAGAGCAGAAATATTACCTGTGTGCTTTGGGATTTTCTCCCACTGAAGATGAACCCCAGCATCCTGCTCACTGCTGTCACAGCCATTTCACTGCACTCCTGGTGGTCCAGTAAAAGTGTAATAATCCTGCCCCAATGGTTTTCTTGCTCTCTCTGTAACACATTTTTAGTGCTGCATTTGGTGCAGAGGATTAATGCTGTCAGCTGTTAATGAACTGCTTTCTCTGGTGCAGGGTTTGGTTCCCTCAGCTTTCATTTGCCTGCTGTGTGACCTTGAGCCAGGCAGTGCTCTGCAGCAATTGGGAATTTGGGCACATTAATGGTATCCTAGACTATATGTCTAGCAATGATCTATGAACCTGTCATTCATACTCTGCTTTCAACTTCCAGAATATTGTGCAGTTTATAATAAGAAGTAAATGAGACCATTCAAATGTGCCCTCTCAGTGTGCGGGACAAGTTATGATTTTGTATGTGTGGAAAGACATTTTGACAAGAACAAAGAATGCAGCTGATCCAATGACAGCCTCCAAGACATTAAAGTAATGTACCTCAAAAGCAAACAGTGAAGTAACATATAATGATTGATATATATATATATATATATATATATATATATATATATATATATATATATTAAATAAACAGTGAAGTGATGAGCGACGGGCAGGGAAAGGTAATGACAGTAACTATGGAAAGAAACCTAAAGGTAATATAAACACATTAACATATGAAATGAATAGAAAGGTTAGATAAATACTGAGATACATAGATGGAGCATTGCATGCAGACATAATGACGTTATTCCTACACTCTGCAGTGCATTGGTGAAACCTCATATGCAGCATTGAGTATATCCCTACGCACTCCAGATCTGTGGTCTCAGTTGTAACCCAGAGAATAATCTGCCTACACTGGATTATAGAGGGGGTGTTTATTGGACTGCTTTTGGTCTTACAAAAAGGTATCTACCATTAATCTACATACTAAAAGGTAGATCATATTTTTAAAGACTGAAGACAGAGAAAAACTAAATTTTGAATGAAAAAGCTCTTTACCAGCAATATACAGCATAGCTCAGAAATGCTTTAACATATACTGCTTTATCTCTACCAAGAAAACCAGCATAAACGATTCATAGGAGGTTATTAGGCTACTGGCCCAAGGGCCTTTACAAGCCTAGTCATATTCATTCCAAATTTCCCAGTTAATAATATGGTGATCTAAGTTCACAGAGGTATGTGCATATGGTAGGGGAAATTAATACAAACTGCCTCTGTCCAGGAAGGACATGGGCACCACCCCAGGAGTGAATTTGCAATTTCCCATCCATTGGTCCAGGTTGCACTTGAAGAAGGTTAGGGAGGGGCTCTGCTTTACGTGAATGGAGAGCTTGTTCCAGAGGAGGGGTAGTCTAGTGAGGTACATGCAAAATGGTGCATTTTTTACTTGATTATTAGTTTAATGAGGGTCAAGGGGTCAAGTACAATGGAATTATAACATCCTGAGATCTAAATGCCATGGCTTTACTTACGAGATGTGCCACACAGAAGCATTTCCTTACCACTGTGGACACATGGTGGTCAAAGTTCAGATGCTATCAACCTGAGTACCCAGATCATGTACCACTGGCTCTCCTTTTACGGGGACACTGTCTATATTGTAATTAGCAGGGATGTCAGCTTTTCCAAGGGGAATAATTATGCATTTTTTGTATTTACCTTCAGTCTGTGGCTTTGGAACCAAACATTTGTCTGCTTTAATCCATTCTGCACTTGTCAGCAAACTTAGTCAGCTACATGCCATCCACAGTTGCCTGGACATATGAAAAGTTCTGAACAGTAACAGGCCCATCATAGAACCCTGTGGTACAGCACCGGTGACTGGCCTTTTGATAGAGGTGAATTCACCCACTTTGACAGTATGTGTGGTGTCGGCGACCCATTTGGGTACCCACCTGGTGATGCTGGGATTAATTCCCAACTGAGAACATTTCTGTATAATACCTGAGTGGGAGATACCATCCGATGCCTTGGCTAGGTCAAGATAGACAGTACACAGAGCCTTTCTCTAGTCCATGGCCTTAGTGACCTTCTCAAAGTAGTCAACTATGTTTACAAGATCTACGCCTAATGAATCCAAACTGTTCTAGATCATAAGTCTGGAGGTTACCTATCTCCTTGTTAATAAGGGTCAAGATGATTCTTTCCATAGCCTTGCAGATGAGGCTATTCAGGCTTATGGGTCTATAATTTCCAGGATCAGTTGATTGTCCCCCCTTATGCAGAGAGATGTCTCTTCTGCCAGAATGTAGCCAATCCAGAGGCTGTGGTTAAATACGGTCAGCTAGGGCATCTTTTAAGTTATTTGAAAGGCAACCTGGGATGTTGTCTGGTCCCACTGATGCTGTGTTTGCTACAGCTTAAAAGCTAATTTTTTTTAAAATTAAAACACAATCATTGAAGTGCTTTCTGCAGGCAAGTATAAACTGTAGCAAACAGTTTGCTACAGTTTAAAAGAAAAAAAAAAATTTTTTATAAAATATAATATGTTAAAGAGAGTTGGGGACAGGGCACAGAAAGGAGACCTGAATAACTGAGGTTGTGTAGGGGAGGGGAGTGTCATGCATCTGTGTGCGTGTAGATCTAACTGTAATAAGCCAATCACTTACAGCTTATTACAGTGAAATGCTCTTCGTTGAAGAGGGGGTGGGGCACTGGTTCATAGCACTGGCCATGCTAATTGAACCAGCTAGACTTAGACTTGCTATAGTAAATGTTCAACCCTCCTTAGTCTGTTAACCAGTATTCAAACTCTGGGAACTTACTCTCAGGACTTTTCCTAGAATTATCCAAAGCTTTCAACATGGTATCCCACCAGAAATTGCTTCAAAAACTAGCTTTCCTAGGAATACATCAAAATTCACTATCTTGTTTCTCCAGCTGCCTCTCAAATGGTTAACAGATAGTAAAATGCCAAAATGACATCTCCTCTTTCCTTCCAATTACAGTGGGTATCCCCCAAGGATCCATTTTTGGTCCTCTGTTCAATGTATGCATTAATAATCTCCACCTAGTGTCTATACAGGCCACTATCATATAGTACACAGACAATTTAAAAAACAGCCATTCTACTAAAAGCATAGATAAATTAAAACAATTCACCCTAGGGTCTTTCTCTGCCATAGAGGCATTGCTGTCTGATGCACAGCTACTCCTTAAATCTAAAAAAGCTGATCCTATTTACTCCAAGACATTCAACTGACTACAAAAGTAGTTTCAAAATCATCCATATCCATATCCCGTCCCCACCCCCAGCCAAGGAAATCACTGTAAAGAATTTCTCAAAAGCCAACTTTGCACTTCTCAAGACTGAGGTGGGATCCTTCAAAGCCCCCGGGCCAGAGGATAATACAGCCTAATACGCAGAATCCTTTACAAATGCATTCTATGAGCACCTGCAGGAATGCATGGATTGTGCTATCCCAAATAAAACCAAGAATCACTCCTCCAAAAACAGGAGACCAGTCTGGTGGACCCCGGCCATAAATAAGCTATACAACAGAAGGAGGAGGAAGCTACTACATGACAGAACAAAATCCCAAAAAAGGAAGGCATCTCTGATCAGTATTAGCAAGAAACTTCGATCCCTCATAAAATCATCAAATGCTAGTTTCGAAAGAAAAATTGCCCATGACACTAGAGATAATCACAAGGCCTTCTTTAGTTATGTCAGGAATATGGGTGGAAACTCCCAGATATGCTCTGAATTGTTGCATAACGGTACAAAATATACCGAATCTACAGACATAGCCAACATCCTGGCAGACAGATTCAGGGCAAACTTCTCCCCCCCCCCCCAAAGGAGCAAATACTTATCCCATCAGAATGTAACCTCCCTGACATCACAGATGCACATGTGAAAGCTGCCCTCTCCAAAGCAAAAAACACAGCATCTATAGGACCAGACGGTGTCCCAGGCTATGTCTTACATGAGCTCCAAGAAGAACTGAACCCTCACATTAAGTCACTGTTCAAACTTAGCCTTACTACAGGATATGTACACAAAGAATGGTGTACAGCTACAGTGGTCCCACTCCACAAAGGTGGTGCCACAACAGACCCAGAACTATCGCCCATAAGCCTGACTAGTCTGGTCTGTAAAGCTATGGAGCATATTATCATGGAACTCATAAACAAAGACATTGGGAGCCTCCAGACATTGGACCCTACCCAATTTGGCTTTGTTAAGGGCAGATCTTGCCTCTTAAACCTAGTTGATTTCTTTGAAACAGTTACCAAAGCCATAGATGAGGGCAAGGTAGTCCACACAGCCTACCTGGACCTTGCAAAAGCCTTCGACACAATACCCCACTTGGGCATCATAAATAAGCTTACCAGCTTAAATATCAACCCCTATATCACAAGGTTGCAAACTGGCTCAGAGATAGAACCCACATGGTCAGAATTGCAGGTGCCATGTCCGAATCCAAACCAGTTACAAGTGGTGTCCCACAGGGCTCAGTTCTGGGACCTTTCTTGTTCAGTATATACTTCTCTGAGGTTCAGGCTAATATGGGGGGATTATGGCTGACAAAGTTGGCAGATGACTGCAAACTGGGGGCCTTAATCGAATCTCCAGCTGACACAAGCATCCACCAAAAGGGTCTCACAGAGATGGATGCTTGGTTCCAGTGCCACAGCCTCAAGCTAAATGCTAAAAAGTGCATAGTCATCCCCTTTGGGAAAAACAAGGTGCCCACAAATTACCACATAGATGGTAATCCATTAAGTACGGAAGAAGTAATTAGAGATTTGGGGACCAACGTAGATAGTAATCCCTCCTTTGATAATCACGTTGCCAAAGTGGTTAGAAAGACCTTCTATATAGCCCACCTTATCATGAAAGGGTTTGCATCTAGATCAAGAGAGGTCATTGTGCCCCTCTACTCATCACTCATCAGGCCCATAATTGAATACAATGCCCCTTTTGGGATGTACCTTACCCGACACCTGCAGCAACCTGAGAGACCCCAAAAGTACCTCACCAAGAGGATCATGGGCTACAAACAGATGTCCTATGCAGCTCGACTAAAGATATGCCTGACGTACAAAGCCATGTCCAACCCAGAATTAATGGACATGCTCCACCTCACAAAATCAAAGTCCCTTAGAGCTACATGCTCCAGGGACTTAAACCTCAGCACAAAAATAAATAGGACATGCTGGAGGGACAGATGCATTTCCCAGAGGCTCCCCTCACTCTGGAATAGAATCCCAATTCATGTTAGACATAGCCCCTCGCTGACCCTCTTCAGGCGAAATCTAGACGCGTGGATGGGAAATCGCAAATTCACCCCTGGGATCTCTTCTGTGTCCCTGCTAGACAGAGGCACAGTAAACTAATCTTAAAAGGGTACCTTCTGTGACCTACTTTACGGAGGCACAGTAGGCAAATCTAATAGGGAGGCGGAAGCCAAATACACTCTAGCTAAGCTTATAAATGCCCTAGGGCAGATAGCCTAGTATCTACCTATGAACCTATGAACCTATTTGCTCTAACAACACCAACATAGAACTAATAAGTCAATCTAAGCTTCTAGGAGACAATATTGATGGAAGCTAAAAATTTGATCATCTCATAAAAAACAGTAAAAATTAGCCACACAAAGCTAGGTGCACGCTATAGAGCCAAATAATACCTCACAGATAATGTCAGAAAAGGTATTGCACAATCCCTTCTCATCCCTACACTGCTTATACAGCTCCCATCTTCATTAACCTAAAATCCATTCAACTCTCACTCTTGGAATATTGCTATAATAAGGTGGTGAAATTTGCTGCCAGTCATCATTATAGGACACATCACTGTGTAGTCTTAAACAAATGAAGTGATTAGAACTAGGGCTTTACCTCATACTTTCCCAACTGGTCACTTCCCATAAACTCATCTATTATCCAGACAAATGCCCTAGTTTGAAGAAATTCTCCCTCTCTATAACCCATGTAGACAGCTGAGATCCACTGACAAAATGTTAGTACCTGTTACAAAAGCTAAAAGGCAGCTGGTAACTTGTTCTGCTTTTCTTTCCTGGACACAATTTAGAATTCTCTTCATCTCAGTCTAAGAAACACAGAAAACACTAACTTGTTTAAAACACAAACAACGGAATACCTAAATGTTACATGGCTCTGTACATGCACAGCTCCTGGATGATAAATGTCCTGCGTCTTACTTTCTCCTTTTCTTTTCAAACATTATACCCTCATTTATTGGTCCAAAATCCCCTCCTTGCCTCTGACATCTGCACCTTCTTCCTCCTACCTATCCTAAAACATTCTCGCTCACCCCTTAATGCCGATCCTCCATTTTCCTTATTTTCTCTCCTTCTACCAAGTGTATTTCCAAATACGTTTCATAGCTCTTACTGTTACTAATAATTAATGACATCTCTTCAAATGTTGTATATTTGCTGATTACTTTATAACTCTGTTTTCTGTGTTCTTTATGTAATTTTGGAATTTTTCTTCAGTTTCTTCCTTGGACTACCGCTGGAAATGGGCAGTTTTCTACCCACTCGGACTATCCCAGTAAACAAATGCAATAAAAAAATGAATTAATTCTTCTTCTTCTTTTGCCTGTTCCCATTAGGGGTCGCCACAGCAGATCAACTGTTTCCATTTCTTCCTGTCCTCTGCATCTTGCTCAGTCACACCAACCGCCTGCATGTCCTCTCTCACCCCATCCATAAACCTTATCTTAGGCCTTCCTCTTTTCCTTTTACCTGGCAGCTTCATCCTATGCATCTTTTTCCCAATATACTCAGCATCCCTCCTCAGCACATGTCCAAACCAATGTAATCTTGCCTCTCTGGCTTTGTCTCCAAACCTTCCAACCTGGGCTGACCCCCTAATATACTTATTCCTAATCCTGTCCATCCTTGTAACACCCAGTGCAAATCTTAACATCTTCAACTCTGCCACGTCAAGCTCTGACTCCTGCCTTTTGCTCAATGCCACTGTCTCCAACCCGTATAACATAGCTAGTCTCACTACCCTCTTGTAGACCTTGTCTTTCACTCTTACTGGTACCCGTCTGTCACAAATCACTCCTGACACTCTTCTCTACACACTCCATCATGCCTGTACGCTCTTCTTCACCTCTCTTCCACATTCACCATTACTCTGAACTGTTGATCCCAGGTACTTAAACTCATCCACCTTCGCCACCTCTACTCCCTGCATCCTCACCATTCCTCTATCCTCCCTCTCATTCACACACACATATTCTGTCTTAGTCCTGCTGACCTTCATTTCTCTCCTTTCTAGAGCATATCTCCACCTCTCCAGGGTCTCCTCAACCTGATCCCTACTCTCACTACAGATCGCAATGTCATCTGCAAACATCATAGTCCATGGGGCCTTCTGTCTGATCTCATCTGTCAACCTGTCCATCACCATTGCAAATTGGAAAGGGCTCAGAGCTGATCCTTGACGTAATCCCACCTCCACCTTAAATGGATCTGTCACTCCCACTGCAGACTTCACCACTGTCACACTACCCTCTTACATATCCTGTACCATTCTTACATACTTCTCTGCCACTCCTGACTTCCTCATACAATACCACAATGGGTCTATATTAGAACATCGAAGTTTCAGAACTTCGAATGTTCTAATATCAACACCTAGTAACCGAAAAATGATAAGATCAAAAATTTAGAACAGGAAATTTTTTCCTAGGGAAAGAATTTGCTGTTCCAAAACACATACACACAACACAAACACACCAAACAAACAGCAATCCACACACATACACCTAAAATCTTACATCTAAACCTACACTAAACTGTACACACACCACTATCTACCCATTTAGCTTAACCCAAACCATAACTCTAAGGTTCGTCACTATTGTACACACACCTCACCTGCGCTCTAACCCTAACTCACCTATCCCACCCTAACCCTCACGTCCACACAATCGCACACTTACCTGAATCTGACTGTAACTTTCCACCGCAGAGCTGAAAACAGCGAAGAGACAGGAACGGACAACCAAATTCTTTCCCTAGGAAAGAATTTGGTTATCTAAAACTTTGCTATTTTCAGCTTTCGTTTATTAGGTGTCGATATTATAACATTCGAAGTTCTGAAACTTCGATGTTCTAATATAGACCCTACCACAACTCCTCTCTAGGCACCCTATCATATACTTTCTCCAAGTCCACAAAGACACAATGCAACTCCTTCTGACCTTCCCTATATTTCTCCATCAACAGTCTCAGAGCAAACATCGCATCTGTAGTGCTTTTTCCTGGCATGAAACCATACTGCTGATCGCTAATCATCACCTCCATTCTTAATCTAGCTTCCACTGGGGATGCACAAGCCAGTGCATTTCTTCATGCCGGTCCCAAGCCTGGATAAATGGGGAGGGTTACGTCAGGAAGGGCATCCGGTGTAAAACCTCTGCCAAATAACATATGCAGACAACAAAAAAAATGAATTAATTAATAATCTAAATAAAAATCAAATACATGATCAGTGAATCTAATGGAAAAATACATATTTTCAAGGAATTATTATTCATATATGTGCCTCACAGAAAGAGAGAGAATATGTATGCATGTGCGTGCATACATGTGTGTAGACAACTTTCAAACAGAAAATTTAGAAAACTGGAAGAATAAACTTGCACACATGACACAAGTGAGAATACCTTTGATTGTTAAAATTCAAATGAACATGATTGTGAAAATGCAGTCAAACTTGTATTCACTAAAAGAGAGAAATCTTCATTTTCCTCAAATTCAGTGATCTCAGAGCTGAGTATATTACATAAGAGGGTACACAAGTTGAGACTCCCTACCTGAGGGAAGTGGAGGGGGTTATTCCCATGAAAATGAGTATGAATTACACTTTTTTTTAATTTCATACCTGGCTTGTGACCAATTTTGATTGGTCTGTTTTATAATTAAATGGCATAAGATACAGACCTTTGTTATATGTGTTACAGTAGCAGCATCCATTTCAGTGGGGATTAAGTCTGAAGAATACAGCACACACATACACAAAAAAGTACAGTTTTGTACCTACCATAAATGTAGATGTTCGAAGATCCACATTGCTGCAGTCCTTACACTTGGGTAGTCCGCTGTCCTCGGTCGGCCCGAATATCAAAGTATAAGGCTGACGTCGGTCAAGACGCATTAGACTGACATCAGGACGTCAGGGTACAAATGCGCATGACCGACGTCATATCCTCAGTCTTTTCTTGCCCCAGATGTCAGAAGACCCTAAAAGAAAGGTCAAAACCAAAAGACAGCAAACCACCAAGCAACCACCCTGCACTAACACTATGTACAATATATACAATATACACAATATCTACAACCCAACCCACACAACCGCCTCTAACTACAGAGGGGAAGGAGGGAGGGTAAATTGGACTGCAGCAATGTGGATCTTCGAACATCTACATTTATGGTAGGTACAAAACTGTACTATGTTCTTCATCTCACATTGCTGCAGTCCTTACATATGGGTAGAATCCCAAAGCAGAGGTAAGGGAGGATGGCAAAACTATAAAGCATTAGGAGCTGCCAAAATGCCCTGTAAAATAGCAGTGGCAAAACCAGCCCTAGATTTAGAGTAAAGTGGAAGGTAATAATGCTTAGAGAAAGTATGCACTGAACTCCAAGTAGCTGCCTCCAAAATATCCTTAGTTGCCACCCCCCTTAAAAAAGCTGTCGAAGTGGCAGTAGCCCTAGTGGAATGAGGCCTAATCCCAGCTGGAATCTCCTTACCATGATGGGAATAACAGAAAGCAATGCAAAACCCAATCCACTTAGAAATAGTTTGTTTTGACACAGGTTTGCCCTGAGAACTCAAAGCAAAAGAAACAAATAACTGCTGAGACTGCCTGAACCCTTTAGTCCTGCTCAAATAATAACGCAACTGCCTATGTACATCTAAAGTGTGCAAAATCTTTTCCCCTTTATTTTGGGGATTTGCATAAAAAGTAGGCAAATGAATAGTTTGGTTTAAAGCCACACTATAAACCACCTTAGGCATAAAGGAAGGATTAGTACGCAAAGATACCCTATCCTTATGGAAAATTAAGAAAGGCTCAACTGCCATAAGGGCCTGTAATTCAGAAACCCTTCTTGCAGAGGTAATGGCCAACAAAAAAGCAGTCTTCCATGATAAATATTTCAACTCAGCAGTAGCTGCAGGCTCAAAAGGTTGTAGAGTGAGTTTCTCCAACACAAAATTGAGATCCCAAGCAGGAGTAGGAGCTCTACGGGGGTCTTATATTCTTTGCCTCTAAGAAATTGCTTGAACAAAGGATGAGAAAACAATGGTGGGTCACAGTCATAGTGAGCAGAAATTGCTGCAGCATGAACCTTAATAGAAGAGAAGGACAGACCTTTGTCCAGTAACTCAGTAAGATATTGAAGAGCCACACTTAAATTAGGCTCAGAAACATCAAATTCCTTTGCTGCACTCCAAAATAAAAAACTCTTCCATTTATCTGCGTACACTTTCCTTGTACTAGGCCTTCTGGCTTCCAAAATCACATTCAAAACTTGCTGTGGAAGTTGAGACCCTCCAGAGTTCAAAACAGAATATGCCAGGCTGTTAGATGAAGAGAGTGAAGTTTCACATTGAGTAAATGACTGTTCTCCTGAGACAGTAGGTGTGGAATCGAAGGCAAAGGCCATGGAGGTTCTCGTACCAGACTTCTCAGTAATGGGTACTAGTGCTGTCGAGGCCAATCTGGAGCTATTAAAATCATCTTTGGCTTGTCCTGTCTGACCTTTAGGAGTACCTTTGGGAGGAGAGGCAGAGGTGGAAAGGCATACACATGAAGATTGCTCCAATTGAAAGAAAGAGCATCCACTTTCCAGGCTGTGGGATGAAACCTTTGTGCAAAACTTTGGCAGCTGGTAGTTTAGTGGAGAAGCGAACAGATCTATGTCTGGAGTTCCCATGACACTGTCAATTTCTGAAATACATGAGGATCCAATTTCCACTCGTGGGGATCCATAATTCGCCTGCTCAACACATCTGCTAAGGAGTTCTGTGCTCCGGCAGAAACCTTGCCTGAAGATTTAGCTGTAAACTTAGAGCAGTCTCCCACAAAATCATTGCTTGCCTGCATAGAGGATAAGAATGTGTTCCCCTTGCTTGTTGATGTACCACATGACAGTTGTGTTGTCTGTTAGAATCAACACCTGCCCTGGAAGAAGTAAATCCTTGAAAGCTATTAATGCAAATTGGACTGCTAACATCTCCTTCAAGTTGATATGTAGATGTTGTAGTCTGGCAGGCCACGTGTCTTGTATCCACTTTCCATTTAGATGAGCTCCCCAAGCTTTGTCTGAGGCATCTGTCGTTAGAATCTGACTCGCCTCTGGCCGGGTCACAGAGAGTCCCTTGTTTAGGTGACATTCCTGAGCCCACCACAAAAATTCCTTTCGAATGCAAGGTATTATCTGAATGACGGTGTCCATATCCTGGCAGTGCTGCGTCCATACATTTTTGAGATACCATTGTAGCTTCCTCATATGCAGTTTGGCATTGGGAAGCACTAGAATACAAGATGCCATGAACCCCAAGGCTTGAAGGACTGTCCTTGCAGTCAGCCTGGACTGATGAGACAATTGATGGAAGTAAAGGGAAAGATTCTTTTGTTTGTCCGGGGTCAAAAAGGCCATCTGGGATGCTGTATTCAGTCTTACACCCAGAAAGCACATGTCCTGAGAGGGTACTAGACTGGACTTTATTTCGTTCACAGAATACCCCAGGCATCTTAGCACTGCTATCACATATTGCAAATGATGAAGAAGTTCGTCCCTTCCTTGAGCCAGAATCAGGCAATCGTCCAAATAAGGATAAATCTGTATTCCTTTTAGACTGAAGAAAGCTATCACTGGAGCCAGAACTTTTGTGAACACTCTGGGTGCAGTAGATAAGCCAAAGGGCAATGCAGAGAACTGATAATGTGAAGTCCCAGCCCGAAAATGCAGATACTTCCTGCAACTGGGCCTGATAGGAACATGAAGGTAAGCTTCCTTGAGATCCAGAGTCACCATCCAGTGATCTTTGCCCAGCAGAGGTAAAAGCTGTTGTAACGTCAACATTTTGAACTTGGGAATGTCCAGATAAGTGTTGAGGATAGATAAATCCAAAATTGGTCTCCACGTGTTCCCCTTCTTTGGTACTAGGAACAGGCGAGAATAAAATCCTAGGCCCACTTCTGGCAGAGGGACCGGCTGTATGGCCCCTATTTGAAGTAGCAGAGAAATTTGTCTATGAGCCTCTATTCTTTGTTGAGGAGGAACGTCTGGCATGCCTTTGAAAGGAGGCAAGGTATGGAAATAAAACCTGTAACCTTGGTGTATGATATCCAATACCCATCTGTCTTGGGTAATTAAACTCTAATTTTCCTTGAAAAGTGCCAACCTTCCTCCCAAAGGTGCTGCCAGACGAGAAGGTTCTGGCAGCTGAAAAGGTAGGTCATTGGGTCTGTTTACGAAAGGACTGACCCCTGCCCTCACCCGAAGACTGTGCAGGTGAACTCCCTGTTCTAGGCCTGAAAGAGCCCTGAGCTCTGCCCCTACCACGTCTAGAGCTACCCCTAGACTGGGAATCATAAGAAGGATACGTCCACCCCTTGGAAGGCCAATTCCTACTAAACTTCGGAGGCTGAACCTGCAAAAAATCTTTAACAGTCTGCATAGACTTAGCCTTGTCTTCCATTTTCTTTAAGACTGTCTCCACAGGTGACCCAAACAACACATCAGACTGTAAAGGAGCATCTAAAATCCTTGTCTTAACATGGTCAGATAAATTCTGATCCCTCAGCCAGGCGTGCCTGCGAAGAACTGACCCAGTGGCAGCCACCCTAGATGAGGCCTGTACAGCATCAAAACCACATTGCAAAGAATGCTTACCCACCTGTTCAGAAACATGCACCAAATCCTGTAATTCCTTACACTCAATACCTTCCGCCAGAGCATCTACCTTAGACTTCAATTGAGAAAGTAGATAGTTTGGTATTTCAACATGTGAAACTGGCAATTCAAAGCCCTCATAGCTAAGGTGGAAGAAGTATAGACTTTATTTCCCCATCTATCCAAAGCCCTGGCCTCTTTATCTGGAGGAACCGGATTTTTACAACAGAAGCCTTGACACCCTTAGGCCCTTGACTAACAGTTTCTGGGTCCGCCCTAGGACTCTTAAAAGATATTTATGAGCTTCAGGCACCCTGTAATACCTATCCGGTTTAACAGGAGCAGGAGGCACAGAATCAGGATTAAGAGAAGCCTCTGCAAACACATCTTCCACAACATCCAGAACAGGAGGTATAGCCAAAGGCCTATGCTGGGGTAAAACAAAATTCCCTAAGCCTTTTCTGGAATCAGAGAAGTCCTGACCTTCCACTTAAAATGCTCCCTCATGGAATGAAGAGTCTCTGAAAAAGAAAAATCCTCTGGAGGAGAAGCAGAAGGAGTAGAATCATCCACATCAGAATCAGAATAAGGAGAATACTCCTGCAAGTCTTCAGCCGAAGACTCTGAAACATCCAAGCCTGCTCAAAACTCCCCAACTCTGGTTCCACCCTAGGCCTCTTATCAGGAGGGGGCAAAGAACCTCTAATTAAAGTAATTAAATCTTCTGCCATTTTGAGCATGTGCTTCTTGGGCACAGATCCTGATGAACTAGGAGTGACACCAACAGAAGCTAAACCTGGCCTGCCTCTGGGAGAAGCCTTGGAAACAGAAGGAGAGGGCCTAACCACCCTAGGAAGGGAGGGGAGCACAGTAACCTGAGAAGCCCCTTCAGCCTGACCTGCCTCCTGAGAGGCCACATCTTGCAATAACAAAGTCTCCCCCTGGGACTCCAGAGAAACCTCCGGTGGAACCCCCAGTTCCACTGACACCTCCAAGAACCGGCGTCCGATGCAGCACGGACGACTCTTCTTGTCTGGGCTTAGCTGCTTTGTCTTTGCGCTTCTTCGAAGAAGCGGACGTCGGAGCATCCGACGGCATATTATAATTGCACCGCTTCCCAAAGACTAACCTGGCACAATCTAACCTTCGCTTAATAGTGCGCTTATTGAACCTAGCACAAAAAGAGCACCCAACAACGTCGTGCTCAGGCCCCAAACAAGGAATACACAAAGTATGATAATCTCTATGCAGTATCTGTTTCCCACAAGAAATACAGTTATTCACTTTTTCTGACATCCGGTAAACCACTGAGGCAAGAAAAAACTAAAATATTCCCCAACGGGGTACTTAGCCAACTTTGACTCGGTCTGAAACTCATTCAAAATTTCAGAACGCCGAACGGCACTTGCAATGCTGCTTCTGCATCGGACCATGCGGCAAGAAAGGCTGAGGATATGACGTCGGTCATGCGCATTTGTACCCTGACGTCCTGATGTCAGTCTAATGCGCCTTGACCGACGTCAGCCTTATACTTTGATATTCGGGCCGACCGAGGACAGCGGACTACCCAAGTGTAAGGACTGCAGCAATGTGAGATGAAGAACATCATGCATGTAGCACACTCAAATTCATGTCTATGCTCACATAGACACACAAACACATACATGTATGTGAGCTTGAATTCCACTTTATAATTTTTGTAGTGTTTAATTGTAGAGGAATTGAGACTGGTCTTTCGTGTATCTTATTGCCCAGGAAATTTGCATTTCATTGTGGTTGAAATGCATTACACTTTCATATTTTTGGATCAAAGTACTGTCTTCTGACATTTGTACCAACACAATGTGCTGCAAGCAGCATTTGTATGAAACATAAACTAGTAATAGTTAAGTCATGTATGAGTACAGTGTCACCTTATGGCATTTGATTATTTATTGATTTACTTATTGGCATTTGTTTACTGGGATAGTCCACTGGGCCACGCAGAGCCCATTTTCAGTGGCGGCCTGGGGAGAAAAGCTCCATGAATGAGATTAGTACAAAACAATTTCAATAATACAATAAACTAAAATCTGAGTAGTACATTTAACTAAGCAAAGTGTGGAGGATATGCTTGACTGCAGATATTACATATAACATAAAATGGAATAGGTTACATGATATAAAAATGAAACATTGTGTAACAGTGAGGAATTACGTTATGAGAAAAAATAACCAGTAACAGTGTAAAGAAAATAGGTGTCTGAGGGTGAGGAGTAAAGGAACAGCCAGAGTAGAGCGAATCTGAAAAGGGACAAGCGATGGGCAATATAAACTAGACAGGGGGAAGTTAGAGGAGAAGAAAGGGTACATTAGGAGTGGGTTGGAGAGACAATGTTAGGTGAGAAGTGAGGAAAATAAATACTAGGTTATGGGTAGGAGGCTGAGAACAGTTACAGCTCCAAGCAGAGTGAAGGTGAGTATGAAGGGTTAGCTTGAAGGCAGCAGTGTTTTGAGTATTGTGGATGCTGAGGGGGAGACTGTTCCAGGTTTTAGCAATATTCCAGGAGTGTAGGAGTTGGCCACCTGGTAGCTTAGATTTGTGGACTTGCAATAGGTGATGGTTTTCTGATCTCAGTGGCCTATTGGGGTTATACTGGGAGAATGTGGAAGTTAGTGCAGGGCAACCCTGAGGTTTAGTCAGTATTTTGTATGCAATATTAAGTTGGAGATGAGTGAGATGCTGGGGAAGTTCAAGCCAGTTAAGCATTTTAAGTGGAGTGCAGTGGTGTGTGGAAAAAAGAGAGTTTGTTGCAAATTTGGCAGTTTTGTTGTAGCATATTTTTGGCTTATTTTTTAGTGAAGATTGAAGGTTGATTAGTAATGGGTCACTGTAAAGAAGTGAAGGTATAAGGAAGGTACAGGTGAGGATTTGTCTAGTGGGGGGAAACAGGAGCAGCTTGTGTCAGTAGAGAAGGCCTAGTTTTTTGTGTGTTTTACTAATGCAGGTTTTGAATGTGTAGGTCAGATTTTAGGTTTTCGTCGATTATGAATCAATGTTGTATAACAGACTAATTCAATTTCTTTGTGGTTCAGGGAGAATATGTTCAGTCAAGGTTTGCTGACTGGAGTTTGTTTCTTTGGAGTGAATATTGTGAGCTTGGTTTTATTGGGGTGCAGCAACAGGTAGTTATTGTGTAGCCAGGTTTCAACAGTGGTGAAAGTTGCTTGCATGATGTGTTGTAGTCGTGTAGGGTTCTCAGCAGAGCAGATAATAGTGGAGTCATCTGCGTGCACAAGAGACCCTTGCTGGACAGAGGGTTGAAGGTTGCTGATAAAAATGTTAAATAGCAGCGGTCCTAATATAGATCCTTGTGGATTCCTGTGAGATTGTGTATATAAGGTGAGATGGACTGATTCCATTTTACAGCTTGTTGTCTGTTGGATAAGTAGCTTTTAAACCAATTCAGCGATGGAGTAGATAGACTGACGTCAGAAAGTTCGGAAAGAAGGAAAGACTGGGATATTGTATCGAAGGCCTTGGACAGACCCAGGAATAGACTGCAAACAATTTTACCAGAGTCATTGGCTTTGTTTACAGCATCCATAAAGGATATTAGGGCAGTGGAGGTACTGTGGCCAGGTCGGAAACCATGTTGCATCTCAGAAAGGATGTTGTATTTGAGGAGGAAGTCTAAAAGCTGAATGTGCACACATGTTTCAAGGAGTTTAGAGATGTTGAACAGTATAGCTATAGGGTGGAAGTTAGAGATATCAGGTGAGTTACCCCTTTTGTGCAAAGGAAGTATATATGCCTTTTTCCAAAGGTTAGGAACATCAGATTCTTGGATGGCTCTGTTAATGATTATGCTGATGGGACAGGAAATACTTTCAGGAGCAATTTTTAGATACTCTGTGGGCAGGCTGTCTGTTGCATTGCAGCTAGATTTAAATTTTTAAAAGGAGTTTTTTTATGGTTGCTGTAGAAAATTACAGTTTTGTACCTACCATAAATGTAGATGTCCGATAGGTATGCATCTGCAGTCCTTACATATGGGTTGTCCTGCCTCAGGCAGCCCTTCGGTCGGCCGGATTCCAAAGTCTGGGTCCGGCGTCGGCTGATGTCGCCCTTTTCCCCGACGTCAGAGCACCTGGGGTATAAAAGCGTCAGCCGACGCCATCTTCCTTAGTTTTTCTTGCCCCAAATGCCAGGTGCCCTCTAAAGAAGGCTAAATTTTGGAGAAATGAATAAATTCAAAATATGCACAGCAATAAAAAAAAAAAACAAATACACCATAAAAGATAACCCCAGCTAGCTAAAATGAGGGATAGGAACCCAAAGAATACCACCGAGGGGTAGGAGGGAGGGAAAACCTGACTGCAGATGCATACCTATCGGACATCTACATTTATGGTAGGTACAAAACTGTACTATGTCCTTCAAGGATGCATCTGCAGTTCTTACATATGGGTAGAGTACCATAGCCAAGCTGGGGGTGGTAGGACCTAAGAAAAGGATGGTGTTGCTCACATGCCCTGCAGGACTGCAGTAGCAAAGCCTGCTGTGGATATGGAATATAAAGGCAAGTTGTAATGCTTGGAAAATGTATGCACAGAGCTCTATGTAGCAGCTTCTAGAATGCCCTTTGTAGCCACTCCTCTTAAGAAGGCTGTGGAGGTGGCTGTTGCTCTGGTGGAATGAGGTCTGATGTTAGCTGGCACAGCTTTTCCATGATAAGAGTAACAGAATCGAATGCAATTTCCTATCCATTTTGAAATTGTTTGTTTGGAAACTGCTTTTCCTTGTACACCAGCAGCATATGCTACAAACAGTTGGTCAGTTTTTCTGTAAGTCTTAGTTCTGTCCAAGTAGTAGCGTAACTGTCTGTGAATGTCCAGGTTATGCAGAAGTTTCTCTCCTTTATTTTGTGGATTTGGAAAGAAAGTAGGCAGGTGGATAGCTTGTTTCAGTGAGACCCTGGATACCACCTTTGGCATGAATGAAGGATTGGTTCTCAAAGAGACTCTGTCCTGATGGAAAATGAGAAATGGTTGTACTGCCATGAGGGCCTGTAACTCAGATACTCTTCTTGCTGAGGTTATGGCCAGAAGGAAGGCAGTCTTCCAAGACAGGAATTGTAGTTCTGAAGATGCTGCTGGTTCAGGTAGAGTTAATTTTTCCAACATGAAGTTAAGGTCCCATGTAGGCACTGGTGGTTTCCTTGGAGGATTGATGTTTTTTATCCCTCTTAGAAACTGCCTTAGCACAGGATGAGAAAATACAGGTGGATCAGTGTTGTACTCTGCTGAAATAGCTGAAGCATGAATTTTTATGGATGAATAAGAAAGGCCATTATGGAGCATTTGTGCCAAGTATTCAAGGATGTGTGGAATGCTCATCACTGTCGGATCTGACCCTTTGCGGTGCTCCAGGTAAAAATCTTTTCCATTTTGCTGAATATGCCTTTCTTGTGGAAGGTCGCCGAGCTTCCATGATGATATCCTTACCCTCTTGGATAGTTTATCCTGAGGAGTCAAGGTATTTTCCAGGCTGTCAGCTGCAAGGTTTTTAGGCTGGAGTGCAGAGTTTTGTAATTGTGCTGTGTCAGAAGAAGTGGCCATTGTGGTAGAGGCCACGGTTTCGTGCGTAACATGCTCTTTAACAGTGGGTACCAGTGTTGTCTTGGCCAGTCCGGAGCTATCAGAATCACTTTTGGTTGCTCTGTCCTGATCTTCAGTAAGACCTTGGTCATTAACAGAAGAGGTGGGAATGCATATACTGTTAGAGCATTCCAGCTGAAGGAGAGGGCATCCACTTTCCATGCTTGAGGATGGTATGTCTTTGTGCAGAATTTCTTCAGTTGATGGTTGTGGGGGGAGGCAAAAAGATCTATGTCCGGCCTTCCCCATGATTCTGCTATCTGAAGAAAAATGTCTGGATGCAACATCCATTCATGTGGATCCATGGTGTTTCTGCTTAGGCTGTCCGCCAGTACATTGTCCTTTCCTGGTACGAACTGGGAATGCAGCTCTATGTTGAGTTTTAGGGAAAGTTCCCAAAGATTCATTGCCAGCCTGCAAAGAGGGTAGGAATGGGTACCTCCTTGCTTGTTTATGTACCACATAACTGTGGTATTGTCTGTCTTTATTAGCAGGTGACCTTGATGCAGGAAATGTTCGAAGGCCTCGATTGAATGTATCACTGCCAGCATTTCCTTTTGGTTGATGTGCAGGCGCAATTCCTTTTGTGTCCATTGCCCTTGAATACATCTGCCCTTCATGTGCGCTCCCCATCCATGGTCTGAGGCATCCGTTGTAATGGTTTGGCTGATATGTGGCTTGCTGAAAGGCAGACCCATGTTTGACTGGCTTGCTTGTGCCCACCACAGAAATTCCTTTTGAAGGCATGGAATGAGGGGGATCAAAGCTTCTAGGCTGTGACTGTGTTGAGACCATAGACTCCTTAGGTACCATTGTAGTTTCCTCATATGCAGCCTTGCTTGTGGAATCAGAAGAATGCAAGATGCCATAAAACCCAGGGCCTGCAGGATTTTCCTTGCAGTCAGCTGGGTTTGTGTTGTCAGATTTCTGAAATAAGCCAGTAATTGTTCTTGTTTTTCTTCTGTGAGAAAAGCCATTTGGGTGTTTGTATCCAGCTTTGCACCCAGAAAAATTATTCGTTGGGATGGAACAAGTCTTGATTTCTGAATGTTGACTGTGTATCCCAAGGCCTGTAGTTGGCAGATGGCATAGTTTAAGTGTTTTAACAATGTTTGTTGGCTGTCCGCTTGTATAAGGCAGTCGTCCAGGTATGGGTATATTTGAATCCCCTGAAGTCTGCAATGTGCAATTACTGATGCCAGGCATTTCGTGAATACTCTGGGTGCAGTAGATAAGCCAAAGGGCAATGCTGAGAATTGATAATGCTCTGAACCTGCAAGAAATCTGAGGTGTCTTCTGCAACTTTGTCTGATAGGGACATGCAGGTATGCCTCCTTGAGGTCTAGAGTTACCAGCCAGGACCCCTTGCCCAGCATGGGAAGGAGTTGCTGTAAGGTCAGCATTTTGAATTTTGGCACGATGAGATAAGTATTCAGTGCGGACAAGTCCAGAATAGGCCTCCATTGCTTTTCTTTTCTTGGAACAAGGAATAGTCTGGAATAAAATCCTTGGCCTTGTTCTGTGTAAGGAACCTTTTCTATTGCCTTCATTTGTAGTAGGTTGGAAATTTGCTTGAAAGCCTCTGCCCTTTGATTTGGTGGTAGGTTTGGCATGGCTTGTCTTTTTGGTAATGTATGAAAATGGAATCTGTATCCTTTGTCTATTATTTGCAGTATCCATTTGTCCTTTGTAATACTGTGCCAATTGTCTGAGAATAAAGATAGCTTTCCGCCCAAAGGTGCTTCCAACTGAGGCCTGGTTGGCAGAGTCAAAGTCAAGTCATTGAGTTTGTCCTTGTGCAGTAGTTGTAGGTCCTGCACTACCTCTCTGGTTAGGAGGCTGCCATTGACGTCCTCTGTAGGAGTCTCGAGCTTGCTTTGGTGTAAATTTGAGGGAAGTTTAAAAAAAAATTTTTTATAAGAATGTAATGGAAAAGGTTTTATAATAGTTTAGTCCCCAAATAAATAAGCTTCCAATTATTAAGCAAAAAAAATTAAACCTATAGATAACAATACCCCTTAAAGGGGGGGGAAAAATCTTTAAACAAAAACTTTTTAAAATCATTTAAAATACAAAAAAAATAAATATAAAAAATTTAAAAGGGGAAAAAAAATTTTTTTAACTAATAAGATTTATTACTTTCCGTTTTAATTTTTATAGGGGTTTTTATTAGCCCCCCCCTTGGCTCTTAAAAAATTCCCATTCTTTTTTTTTTGTTTCCGGGGGTTGTATACCCCTTTTTGGGGGAAAAAAACTAGCCCTAAAAAAACCCTTTTATTCCCTGGGTCTGGCCTGATTTATTTTTCAAATTGGGTTAATTTCTAATTTCTTTTAACTTTGGTTTCCAAAATAAAAAGTAGCAAAGGGAAAAGTAAAAACCCATTGGTATCAGTCCTCAATTGTTCAAAATGTATTTTCAATAAAGAAGCAGATTTTCAATAAAAAAAAAATTAAAGGCCAAAAGGCTTTTTCCAAGTTCTAAAATTGTTCGGGATGAAAAAAAAGATTTTTAAAAAAGGCATTCAATAAAGGGTGTGCCCCAATTTTCTAAACTTTCTCATTAGAACCCAAAGTTTTTCAAATTTTCTTATTCAGATAAAAAGGGGGGGAAATTTTAATTTTCTTCAGATTTTATCTTGTAGTATCCAATGTTTAGAATTTTCCAAAAAAAAGGTGTTCAGAATAAGGTAGAATTTATAAGCTTCTTCTATATGTGAGTTTACCTCATTGATCTTGTACCCCCTACATACTAATCTCCCTCTTAAATCCTCTAGTTCTGTAGCAAAGCCACTGTCTGTGGGATTTAATCTAGAGGCTCTAATTACTTGGCCCTTCATAATGTTCTTAAAGACAAATGGTGGGTGCATACTTGATCTTATGAGTAATGAATTACAGTGACAGGTTTTTCGGTATACCCCAGTGTTTATAAGTCCATTTGGTAGTCTTTCGATACAGAGATCCAGGAACTCTATTCTATGTGTTGAGAATTGCATGGTGAATTTGAAGCAGCTTGTCAAATTGTTCATAATCATGAACATAGATTGAAGTTCTGCTTCCGTCCCATTCCAAAGGACAAAAAGATCATCGACAAAACGTCGATAAAAAACAACATGTTTTCTGAACAGAGTCTCAGGGAATAATATATGTTCTTCCCAATATGCCAGGACCATATTGGTGTAGCTATTGGCACACGGTGCGCCCATCGCTACGCCATCTAGCTGTCGATATATAGTGTCCTTAAACATAAATAGACTGTTCTCCAAGACTAACTCTAAAAAATGGACTATGAGATCTATCAAAACAATGGTGTAATCGCTATGTTCCTTCAAGTACTCTGTTATATATGTGAGTCCTAATCCATTAGGAATGACTGTAAACAACGACTGCACATCGAAGGTGACAAACAAAAATGCATCGATAGTGTCATGCTGCTTAATGCTTTCATATAATTCAATTAAGAACTGTTGAGAGTCCTTCAAAAGCGTTATTATTCAGAACCCGTCTTAGATGTTTTTCTATGTAAGCAGATAAGTGCTCGGTGATCCAAGCATGGCCCGACACTATTGGTCTCATTGGTGGATCACGAGCATCCTTATGTATTTTTGGTAACCCATTTATAATGGGAATGACAGGTGTCTTGATAGTGAGATAGTCATAAAGATCTTTGTTTATTAACCTACTCTTAAAAATATCTAACAAAGTGTCACCAACATATCTGACAATATCTTGTACAACTTCCATGGAGATAGCCTCATAATATATATCATTCAGCATACATTCCATGTATCTAGTTGAGAAGGATCTGAGGAAGCTACTACAGTGAAAGTGCTTATCCGATGTACATTCATTATAGAATAAATTTGTGGTGTTTTAAATACTTGGCGACATCTACAATTATTTGGGACTACTTCATTCTATTTTATTTTTACTTGCTACGCTCTATCCCATTACATTCTTCAGTAATTTGTTATTTTAACTCTTGGGATAGTAGCGTTTACCTGATTCAGCAGTGGTTTTTACGTATTGATATTTATTATAATGTTGTATGACAGACTAATTCAATTTCTTTGTGGTTCAGGGAGAATATGTTCAGTCAAGGTTTGCTGACTGGAGTTTGTTTCTTTGGAGTGAATATTGTGAGCTTGGTTTTATTGGGGTGCAGAGACAGGTGGTTATTGTGTAGCCAGGTTTCAACGGTGGTGAAAGTTGCTTGCATGATGTGTTGGTAGTCATGTAGGGTTCTCAGCAGAGCAGATAATAGTGGAGTCTTCTGCGTACTGCACAAGAGACCCTTGCTGGACAGAAGGTTGAAGGTTGCTGATAAAAATGTTAAATAGCAGCGGTCCTAATATAGATCCTTGGGGATTCCTGTGAGATTGTGTATATAAGGTGAGATGGACTGATTCCATTCTACGGCTTGTTGTCTGTTGGATAAGTAGCTTTTAAACCAGTTCAGCGATGGAGTAGATAGACTGACGTCAGAAAGTTTGGAAAGAAGGAAAAACTGGGATATTGTATCGACGGCCTTGGACAGACCCAGGAATAGACTGCAAACAATTTTACCAGAGTCATGGGCTTTGTTTACAGCATCCATAAAGGATATTAGGGCAGTGGAGGTACTGTGGCCAGGTCGGAAACCATGTTGCATCTCAGAAAGGATGTTGTATTTGAGGAGGAAGTCTAAAAGCTGAATGTGCACACATTTTTCAAGGAGTTTAGAGAGATGTTGAACAGTATAGCTATAGGGTAGAAGTTAGAGATATCAGTTGAGTTACCCCTTTTGTACAAAGGAAGTATATATGCCTTTTTCCAAAGGTCAGGAACATCAGATTCTTGGATGGCTCTGTTAATGATTATGCTGATGGGACAGGCAATACTTTCAGGAGCAATTTTTAGATACTCTGTGGGCAGGCTGTCTGCTGCATTGCAACTAGATTTAAATTTTTAAAAGGAGTTTTTTTATAGTTGCTGTAGAAACAGTGATGAGTGTGAACTCAAGGTAGGAGGTGGTGGTAGTAGAGTTAGATTGTGAGCTAGGGGAGGGCTGTGACTGGTTTAATGTTGTAGGATTGGTTTGAGCTGGTGTGTTTGCAGTGGGGACTGGAGCCAGTAGTGGGAATGCTGGAGGGGTGTGGATTGGTCAGGTGTGTTTGATGTATGGTAGGTCTGGACGGACTGGCAGTAATATTTACTATGGTGTCTATGAAGTAAGTGTCAAAGAGAGTTGCTATTTGATCTGGAGACTTGTCAGGGTAAGGACAGGGGGTTACTTTTTGTGCATGGGTTTAGGAGGTTACCGATAGAGGTGCAGGATAGTTTGGGGTTATTTTTGTGGTTAATCTGTAACTTTAGGTAATGATCTTTCTTATGTTTGGTTACAAGTTTTTTACCTGGTTGCACAATAGTTTGTAATTTTGTAGGTCTCTGTTGTTATCATGCTTGCGCCATTTTTCCATGCTTTGTCTCTAGTTGTCATAAGCGCTTTAGTAGCTTTAGATAACCAGGGTGCGTGATTAGCTTTTAACCTTTTTATTCTGGGGTGTGCTAGGCTGTCTAATATTTTAAGAAAGGTAGAGTTAAAGTATTGAAGAGCATCATCTAGGGGGTAGTGCTTCTAGGCTATTCCTGTTAATGACTTTAAGGATGAGGTTAAATGTATGAAGGTTAAAGTTGGATAGGTTTCTCACAAGTTTAGACTGATTTTTTTTTGTTAGAGGAGGAGTCGTTCAAGTTATGTAGGTCAGAAGGTAATTAGAGAATTAGGAAGTGTCCCAGCTGATGTGACTTTGGATGGGTCGGAGACTAGGATCCAGTCTAGAACTGAACCTCGTTCAGTTCTGTTGTTGTATCTGGTGGGGGATGTTATAAGTTGGGTGAGGTTACTCAGGTTTATGTTGGAGGTTGGAGATGTAAAGCTGATGTTTGACCAGTTTATGTTTACATTGCCATGTGTTATTGTTTCATTTTTTTATGATTTGGGAAGTCCAAGAAAGTATTTCTTCAAGAATTTGTATAGTGTTATCTGGGCAAATGTACAGCACAATGATGCAGAAGTTTTTAGAGTTGTTTAGCTTTAAAAAGGACAGCAGGATTTCTGTGTCGGAGAATTTAGGAATGTGGCTGAGTAAGTCTATATATTAAACGTGTCTGGGAATAGCGTGGCTATGCCACCTCCTTTTTTATTGCTCTGTCTGCTCTTATGGCAGAGTACTTAGATATTCTGTGTTGTTTATGTTAGGTTTTAACCAGCTTTTGGTGATGGCGAGTGTATCTTTATTGTTTTGAGTGAGTCAGACTTTCAAGTTAGTTACTTTATTGCAGATACTTTGAAGATTGATAGTAGTTATGTTTAATGACTTAACATATTTTTTGGATTGTTATCAGTAGTGGGAATGCGGGGGATAGGACCTGGGTTAGGATGTATGTCCCCACATTTTACTAGTGTTAGGAAATGTGAAGCTAGCAGTTTAGTATGAGCTAATAGTTTGGAGCTGATAATGTGCAGCAGAAGGGTGTGGATGTATCTAAATGGAGAGTTGTGTAGTTTGTTAGGAGAACATGGGCTTTGGTGCAGAGTAGTGGAATTATATTATAGAGACTTGAGTGGTTATTTGAGTAGCTGCTTAATGGGGTAAATGCAGTACTGGTTTCTAATGACTATGTTTAAATTTAGTTTAGAGTTTGTTGGAGGAATTGTAATATTATAGTAGTTATAAGTATAATATCATAGAGGAGTGTAGTGTAGGATATAGAGTGGAGCAGATTTAGTAGGCATTACAGTTTTAGTGGGAGGAAGTGAGGACACAGGAAGTAAAAGGTTTTCATTGGGTTGCTTAAGGTTGGAGGCGTGGTTGGGAGGAATAAATGTAAGAGTAGTGAGGATTAGTGGGAATTAGGGATAGGGTAGGGGAGCAGAGTGAGCTTGAGAGGAGTGAGGGCAAAAGGAGCAGGGTGGACCAGACTGTAGGCAGGTAAGTTAGCCAGAAAATAATTACAGAGGCAGTAAGTGAGTCTAGAGAAATGCTTAGGGCTTAACTAAGGAATAAGAGGGGCAGAAGAGAACAACTTCTGGGAATATAGTTAGAAGGGATCAGAAATGTGTAATAGACAAGGGAGAGGAGGATAGTAGAGCAGAAAAGAAGTTAAATATATAGAGTAGAAGAACAGTGAATAAGAAGTTAAATTAAGGTATGAGGCAGGGGTGAAATATAGCATGAGGAATGGTTCAGTCATGTGCTAGCTGCAGTTAAAACAGATCTCTACCTGCAAGTAGAAGGTAAATAACATACATTAAACTTAAGGTGGTTGTTGCAGGCTTGGTAGAAAGGCACTTGTTTCTGGACTTGATGGAGGGGGTTTAGCAACCATTTCTCTACAGAGAGAACAACATTATAAGTTGGTTGTGTGCTTGGGAGAAAGGCACTTGTTTCCGGACATGATGGGTTAGCAACCATTTCTCTACAGGGAGAACAACATTAAGCTTGGTTGTTGCAGGTTTGGGAGAAAGGCACTTGTTTCTGGACATAATGGAGGTAGTTCAGCAACCGTTTCTCTACAGGGAGAACAGCAATAAACTTAAGTTGGTTGTTGCAGGCTTGGGATTAAGGCACTTGTTTCTGGACTTGAGGGAGGGGGTTCAGCAATCATTTGTCTACAGGGAGAAAAGCCCTGTATTTGCTATTTGATAGCAGCTTCTGGTACACCACTGAGACAGATGCATGTGAGTGAGTTGGACTGAGAAAGAGAAAGATGGCGAGGAGGCCAGAAGAAGTTTTAAATGCTGCAAGTCATGCTGGGACAGCAAAATGGAAAGTAAAAGCATGAAAATAAAACAAAGTTGGAACTGGCAGTATGTGATACTCAGGGCCTTACTACATTCGATGGCACAGTGTTTCACCTCATATCACAAGTATGTGAATGCAGCACTGCTGCTATGAATGGTATAGCCTACAACCTCATTCCATCTAACTATCACGTGTTAAGCACAAGCCAAGGAGTTTGGCACAGAAGAAACACTTCATATTTTAACACATTATTCAATTCAGTATGGCCGATTTGTCTGATGTGTTGACGTCTAAACTATAGGCCTGACTGCATGTGCACCTCAGAGTGTTTCCAAGATATTTGTTTTAAAGTTTTTGGCAAAAGTATATTGAGACACTACACACATTTTCAGTAATTTCACACTTATATTTCCAGTGAGAAGATCCAAGGCCCTTGTACGTCCAAAACATGAGATGTACTTAAGTCTGTCTTTTAATGACAATTATCAGGTACTTTCAGCACAGGAATGTAAGCACAGAGCTCCACAGCTGTTGTTTTTCAGAAGGAGCGATTTTATTGTAAGTCACTCGATTATCCAAAAGTCCCCATTTCTTCAGATACGGTCGGGGACTTTTTACAGTAGTATTGAAAAAAGATAAAACTAAAGTGCAGAGTCATAGATATACTAAAATAAAAACAAAATTGCTCTATATACATGTTCTTGTAATAAAATTATAAAACAATAAAATGAGCAGTAAGCAATTTCATCACAAAGATATATTTAGTCAAGACTTCATCAGACTAATTATTAAAAGTGCATTTATTGACAGCAGTTTTGCTTTTATCAATCAGTTAAATGGCAACAAACCTACTCATCCTTTCAACTAGTTACTACAGGTGTCCCTCAGGGCTCTATTCTGGGTCTTCTATATAATATATTTATTAATGACCTCCACACCACCACTCGTCATGACAGTCTAATTCAGTATGTAGATGACTCAACATTAATATGTGCAGCCTCAACAATAAATGAGCTCCAAGACATTAATCAAAAATATTTCTCCTCTGTAGAAACCTGGCTCAAAAAATCAAACCTCCTACTCAACCCCAAGAAAACTAAGTTAAGGCTTTTCACCTCAAAAAGTTGCCAAAATGAAAAGCTATATATTTACCATAAAGTCAGAAAATAATACTGTTACTGAAACTGTAACTCACAATAAACTTCTATGTGTTATAATAGATGACAATCTCAAATACGAACAGCATATACTGCACACCATTAAATCTACACACCAGAAACTAGGCTCCCTTTATATGATCAATGGAATCCTTACAGATACTGCAAAAAAGACTCTAGTCACCACCTTCTTACTGCCAATTCTCTTATACACCAGTCCTATCCTCCTCTTCTTCTTTTGGCTGCTCCCATTAGGAGTCACCACTGTGGATCATCACTCCACAGAACAACTGGCAGTAGAGTTTTACTGTGTCAAGTTGCCAGCCTGACTGCCATCCTTCCTCAGAAGGCATACACACACACACACACCTAGAGACAATTTAGAATGTCCAGTCCACCTGCAGCATGTCTTGGGAATGTGGGAGGAAATCAGCACACCCTGGGGAAACCCACATGACCACAGCGTGGACAGTTAGACTCCACACAGAAGGCACCCCAGCCAAGAATCGAACCGGAAAACCTGTTGCTGTGAAGTGACAATGCTAACCACTGCACCACTGTGCCACCCACACTGCTCCTATTCTAATAAACTTAAACAATACTCAAAGAAAGAAACTTGCCTCCTGCTACAACAGAATAGATAAATTTGCCACCAATCTCCCTCAAAGGATCCACCATTGTCTTATCTTAAAGCAATTAAACTGGCGTGAACTGCACAACTACCTAACATATTCACAACTGACTACAGCACACAAACACATTCATCATCCAGAAAAATGCCCTGAACTACATAAGTTATTACTACCCTACTGTCCCGTAGGGGACCTCAGTTCAGTAACAAATTATTACTTATAAATAAGTCAAATAATGTTGCAGGAGACTCACTCTACTCTCAATACATTGCTAAACTCTGGAATAGTTTCCCACACAAATAAAACTCTCCGAAAAACTCAGTTTTTTTAAACCACTGCTTAAATGACATCTTAACAAATCCTGGTCCAGTACCTGCTCATCACAAGGTTAAAACTTTGTGTTCACTGTATGATACTCTCCAAATACTCTGCTTAAACAGAATATTCTCTACCTCTTACTGAAATGCAAAACAATTTTTATACCAAATTGCTGCCTGTAACAGTCCACTAAGTTGCATGTATGCATTCTCTTTAGTAAATGTAACTACTGTTTGTGTATAAATGTAAACAGAAATATAACTACTCTGTGTCTGACTGGAACTTAGTATAATGTAATCATAGGATCATAGGAAGTTACTAGGCTAATAACCCTAGGTTCCTTACAGGCCTAGCCAAGTTCTACCCTTATTTCCACGATCAGTACCTAATGCCTATGTCCAAGAGGGGGTACAGGTGGAATCCCTTAGGTGAATTTACAGTTACCCATCCAATCGTCCAGACTGCATTTGAAGAGGGCTAGTGAGATGTTCTGTTTAACATGAAGTGGGAGTCTGTTTCAAAGGTGTGGTAACCTCCATGTGGCAAATCTGTCCCTCCTGCAGGTTCTATTACTGTCACATATGAGGTTAAGGTATTTAGAGCAAGTAACCCATGTACCATTTGACTTATGGATATGCAGCATTTCCAGTAAAGCAGGGTCAGAGATTGCCTTATATGCAAGGCAGAGATCACCTCTGAGTAGTCTGTATGAAACAGAAGTAAGGGACAGTGACTTCAGACAATCCACACAGGACAGTGACTTCAGACAACCCACACAGGACAGTGACTTCAGACAAACCACGTAGGACAGTGACTTCAGACAATCCACACAGGACAGTGACTTCAGACAATCCACGTAGGACAGTGATGTCAGACAATCCACATAGGACAGATGCTGAAGACCTTGAATTTTCCTTGTGAGGAACCCTTGTGGTCTCTCCAATTGCTGCAGGTGCTTGGAAAGGTACATACCAAAAGGGGCATTGTACTCAATTACTGACCTGATGAGGGAAGAGTACAGGGAGGTTAGAACTTTATTTTTTCTGGAGACAATGCCCTTACTTATGAGATGAGCAATATAGAATGCCCTTCTTACCACTGTGGAGACATGGTGATTAAAGTTAAAACTGCTGTGTACCTGTGTGCTCAGGTCTCTCACCACTGAGTGCATACTTAGGGTGTTGCTATTGATGTGGCAGTTAGCAGGAATATCTCTCTCACTGAAAAGGATGATAATACATTTTTTTTTGCACTGAGTTTAAGGCCATAACGTTGGCACCAATCATTTGTTTGTGTAAGACCCTCTTGTAGGATGTTGACATCATTTAGAGATTCTATGACTGCTCCCAGTTTGCCGGTAAGTGACTCATTTAATGATATAAGGGTTGATATCTAGTTTTTTTTTTAATTTCTCTAAATCTTTTGGGTTTCTAATACCATGACAGGAATGGACCCCATTCCTAAGTCAAAGTGTGATTAAAGATCATGAAATTAGTATTGTTTCAATCTTTGATATCAGCCAAAAGTGCTCTTTGCAGCACCCACAATGTGCCCAGTAATAACTCCTTCTGCAATTCGTATGGATTTACATGTATGGGTAACATATCTAAGTACAACTGTAGATTCTTTTTATAAGACCCGTTGCTCCTACTACTATTGGGACTTTCTGGGTGCCTTTCTTCCACATTGCTCTCGTTTTGCCTGCAAATCTTGATATATTATGACTGTGTCTCTCTGTATGCAAAACACTGTAGTCACTGAGTGTAGCGATTTCATTGATCAATGCTTGCTCTGTCTTCTTTTCATGGACCTCTATTTCTGGTTTTCTCATGTGTATCTTTTGAACTGTTAGTAATGGGTGATCCCATGTGATGTAGACGTCATCATTTCCTATGATGCTTTGTAGCTCATGTTTCCAGTGCTTTTCAGCCACTTCAGTACAATAATGTTTGCACAATTCCCAGTGCAACAGTCTTGCCACATTATTATGCCTTTCTGTATACAATCCTTCTGCCATTAGTATATCACAACCAACAACAAGGTGCGTGACTGTTTCCAATTCTGTTTTAAAAAAAAAACTACATTCATCTGTTTCTCTCACATGTTCAATGGACTTTGTAAACCAACATGTACGTAGCCCAGTATCTTGGGCCTCCAATATTAACCTTTCATCTCTTTGTTTGAATTTGCCTCTCATTAACCATCCCTGCATTCGATCCTGATCAACATGAGGTTCTTCCAGAAGTTTTCTATACTTGTAACTACATTTATGCATTTTCCACATTTCTTGCCTTCTCATCTGATCCTTCACCTTATATTCTTTCTTTCTTCTGTTCTTTTTTAGCACATTCAGTTGCTGCCTGATTTTTATATACTTCTGGTTCGATTTCCATTCCTGCTTGATGTCAATATGTTTCTGTTAGACTAAGCTGGGAAGTCATCTTAGATTTATTCTCTTCATGTTTCAAAAATTTCACTACGTTTGGGTCTTGTGAGGACAGCGGGTATGTATGCAGTCCCACGATTGCAGATTTATACATGTAATCAGTTTCAAGGAGACCCATACCTCCATCAGAACAGGGAATATATAGTCTTGGTATGCACTGATTTTTTATAAATCATTTGGTGAGCATGAAGCATCCTTCTTGTTTTCCTGTCTAATCTATACAACACATTTTGGGGCCAGTCAGTCTCTCCAAAACTGTAAGTTAGGACAGGAAGAGCAAATTGGTTTATAGCTTGAATTTTCGTCCTAGATGTCAATGCTGTTTTCAGGATTAATTCTAAAATATTCCTTATTAAGTTTTATTCACATTTGTACATGTTTTGACCCTTTATCAATTCCCAAATATTTATACACTCTTTTCTGCTCAAGTTCTTTTATATCACATTCTTGTCCCAAATCTTGGTGCTGCAGTTTTCCTGCTTTAAAGGTTGTTTTTTGCACATTTATCAAGACCAAATGACATTCTTATATCATCTGAAAAAGTTTTGACTACCTGCAGTTGTGCCTTCAGTTCTTCATCTGCTGAGCTATACAATTTTAAATCATCAACAAAAGGAAGATGTTAGGTCTTTATAATTTGTTGTTTTCTTGGAGCCAAATTATAGCCATGGCCTAATCCATTAAGTAGACAGCTTAAAGGGTTAAGGACAAGACATAATAGCAGTGGTGACAGGGATTCACCCTGGAATATCCCCGTTTAAATTTTTATCCCTGGAATAATACTTTGTCCTTTATCATGGCTTTATTGCAAAAGTGGTTTGCCACTGTTTCATGGCTACTGTGATGTAGTTAATCAGTGTAGGGTGTATCTTACACATTTTTTAATCACTGTTTTATCCATGAATGTGGGATAATATCAAATGCTTTTTTGTAGTCAATCCATGCCATACTTGGATTCTTCCCCTTTTTACAGTTCTCCATTATGACTATATTTAGCAACAGATGATCCTTTGTTCCATATGACTTTCTTTTATTACCCTTTTGTTCTACTGCCATGATTGAGTTTTTTCTAAATGACTATAAATTCTGTCGGCATCAGTTCTAATATATAGTTGATACGTTGTCAGCAGGACAATTATTGTTCTATAATTTTTAGGGTAGCTTGCAGGTTCACTCTTAAGTAGGAGCATTGTTTTACCTGTTGTTAGCCATGTTGGTATCTGTTCGGGGTGTGCATATAAATATTTTTTACTCATGGCTAAATCTTCGTGCAAAGATGTTTTAGTCTTCAATTAATAGACTCCTTTCCCCAGGAACAACCAAAACTCCTACCCCTCTCAATGCTGACCCAGACAACCCCCACCTAACTGCAAATGCTTTTAACTCTTTCTTTACTGACTCTATCCAAACCCTAGCCAGACAAATGAACACCGATAATGCCTTCCCTCCAAGTAACTATATGGACCCTTCCTATAACTTTAAACTACAACCTATCCCCACATTTTTCATCTACAGACTTATTCACAAACTTAAGCCTTGTACCCCCTCGGCTGATAAGCTCCCGTCTCTATATCTCCAAAAGGCTGCCAAAGTAATCGCATACCCTATATCCATACTCATAAACAGGAATATCCAAGAGGGATCCATCCCAGATATCTGGAAAGTCTCCCACATTATCCCTTTACACACAACTATAGACCAATTGCTCTCCTTTCTCCATTAGCAAAAATTATGGAAAAATGTATTCACCGGCAACTTCTACAACATCTCTCTCTGCACAACATAATAGCAAACTGTCAACATGGTTTTAGACCTCATCACAGTACTACCACTGCTCTCTTATCGTTTGTAGAAACCATCAATAAGAACCGCAATAGTAACCTCTTCTGCTCTCTTTATTGACCTCTCTAAAGCTTTCAACATGGTCAACCACTCCACCTTAATTAACATACTTGAATTTGATAACCTAGCCACTAAATGGTTTAGATCTTACCTTAGCAATAGACAACAGGCAGTTCTATGGGAGAACCAAATTTCTTCTCTTCTACCCGTTAACATTGGTGTCCCTCAGGGCTCTATTCTTGGACCACTTCTTTTCTCCCTTTTCATTAATGATCTCCATTCTGTAATCCCTCAAGCTACCTGCATGCAATATGCAGATGACTCTACCCTTATCTGCTCAGCATCCTCTCCTACTGAACTTTCTTCACTTACTCAAAAGATCTTTAACTCAGTTGAAACATGGTTTTCCAAATGTTCCCTCCCACTAAATGCCAAAAAAACTAAACTTCTTCTTTACTCCCACCACCCTCCTTAGACTTCACCATCTCCTCAAATAATGCCACTGTCATATCACCTGACCCTACAACTAAGCTGTTAGGAATAACCATCTCTTTGATCAACACATTAATAACACCATTAAAACTGTCAACAGAAAAATAGGATCCTTATATCGTATTAAACCCTTCCTAACTGCATCCGCCAGAGCCAAGATTGCCCACACCCACCTACTGTCTACTCTTCTTTATGCTTCACCTATATTTACCAACCTTAGGAAAGCCAACCTTAACAAACTGGCAACATCCTATAACAACATTGCCCATTTCGCCACTGGCAACCCCTTCAGAACCCACCACGGTCTTAACCTGAAACAACTAGGCTGGCTGGAATTCCAAAACCATCTGCTAATCCCACAACTTAATATTGCCCACAAAATACTGCACCAGCCTTCCAACACCCCAGTACTCTCAAAACTTTTAATCCCATACAATAATCTTAACTCCCTTCGCTCTTCTAGGAAACTCATGGCTAGTTTAACAAAGTCCAATAACTCAGCTGGTGACTCTCTTTTTTCTAATACAGTAGGAAGTAGCTGGAATCTGCTACCTAGTGACATAACACTAATCTCATCACTGCCTCTCTTCAAACAAAGAATCAAAGATTACTTGCATAGTCACTGGCTATGTTCCTGTACTAAACCCGACTAAACTTTTCTACCTATACTCTATCTCTTTTCTCCCCTCATCCTCTTTTCCTCTTCTTTGAATAGCTATTTCTATTTTCTAGGCTATTCCTTTACCCTTTTCAAAGTTTGTTTAAATCTTTAGGTCTTTTTTCTTTTTATTCACCCGCTTTTTCTAACTTCAATCCTATTTCTCCTCTCTTATATATGTTATCTTTTTTTCTTTTACAAAGATTAACTTCTTTTACTCCCCAACTCACCTTGCTCTCTGTTTAGTTCCCCTATATTAGATCATTTATAGGAAATGTTGATAGTTCCTATTTGTAAATAATTTTTGTTTGGGAACTTTCTTAATGGTCTCTGCATTTGTGTTGCTATTTTTTGTTTGTATTGATTTGCTCGTTTTGGATAATTTTCTTTGTATTTTGTGTGGAGCTTTTCTCCCCGGGCCTCTACTGAAAATGGAAATATATCCAGCTAGACTAGCCCGGTCAACAAATGTAAAATAAATAAATAAATAAATAAAATGTTAATACTTTTAGCCAGAAGTTAGATACTGCATCTGGGCCTGGGGGTTTCCAACTGGAGGATTTTCTTAACTTTATCTCACTCTCTCCGTAGCTGTTACTTCATCCCATTTCATATCCTGTACCTTTAAACTTCTTATTCTTTCTTTTACTTTTTCTATCCATTTAGCATCTTTGTTATGTTCCTCGGGATCTTCATAGATATTTCTCCAAAATGTATTTAGTTCTTCATCTTTGGGTGGTCTTTCAATTCCTTTTACATTGTTTTCCAGTTCTCCTTAGAGCTTTTTGCGGTCATCAGTAAATTGCTTATTTTGTACTTTTCTTTTATATTTATCTATGTATCTTCTAAGTGTTTCTGCCTGTGCTGAGATTTTCAGTTTATTATTTGCAATGTGCAAGACAGATGCTGATCAATTATAATACTATGCATTGCTTTTATCACGTCTTATCTTTCTAACTATTTTTGTTGATCTGGAATAAAAAAAAGAACAGTTCACCAGTGTAACCAAAATAGGCAGTATTCCAATAGAGGCTGTCCAAATTGTAAACCATGAAGTACCAAATTCAATCCACAGCAATTCGCTTCATAATTTTATTTGCTCACAAAATACAATGCATTTTTGTTGATCTGTTCCCTCTTCTATACTCTTCCAACAGTGACACTTCTTGCCTTAATTGCTTTATAGTTTTCTCTGTTTGATACTTCCACGATGGTATTCGCTTTCGCCCCCTCTTTTCCCTCACTACCCTGTGTTCTTATGGTAGAACTTTATCAGTTATTATTTAGCTGCACAGTAATATGTCCTGGTTACTTCTGTTATATTGCATGGATCTGTATGAATAATCCTAATTACTGTTTTCATTTGTTTTATCAAACCTCTGACTTTTTGGGTTTTATTGACCTTCTGCAGTCTATTTCTTTCATTGATCTTAATATATCTATCTATCGCTATTAAATCAAGCAGCTGTTCTCTTAGCTTGTTTTCCGTTTCCTGTGGGCATTCTATAGAAAGTTCTATAGCATCTTCCTGTGGTACATTCCCTTCAGTTTCATCCTGTATCATCTGTTGCTCTGTCATATGGGAACTCACTGGCCTGTCACTCCTCATCGCTAACTCTGTAAGAGTTGCCACAGTTTCTTTTTCCTTTCCTTGCTGTCCAGCTTCACATGAACATTTACCCTAGTTTCCTGTGGAAGGCTCCGAAATATCTTCACATGGGAATGACCCAGTTGCTTCCCATTCCACTGGTTTCTCCTTAATTTGGATGTCCATTGTTCTATCATGCTGTGGTGTTTTCTGAGTTGGATTTTCTACACTGAAATCTTCACTTCACAGGTGCTTCATAATCTCAGTTTTTACTTCTTTAACTTTTCCATTACTAATCTCCTTTTCTACTTTTCCTCTTTGTTTTATTTTTGTATTGTAAAGTTTTCCATGTCCGGATTCCTTTTTCTGTCTTCAAATATCTTTGGTGCTGCTCTTTTTGTATTGGTTAGTTTTGCTTTCTCCTTTACGTAAATATTACACCATATTAAATCTCTTTACCTTTCCCATGTCCATATTTCTTGTTCACGTCTCTTGATCGTCTTGCTTTTCCTTATTCTGGGGACTCACTCCATCATGCTGGGATGTAGTCTGTGTTAGACCTTCTACATTAAATCCTTCACTTCACAGGCACTCCATAACTTCAACTTCGATTTAATTTTCCATATCCGGATGCCTTTGCCTGTATTTCTCCTCAAATATATTTGGGGTACTTTCTTTATATTGATTAATTTTGCTTTCTCCTTTGCATAAATATCGCACCATATCAAATCGCTTTCTTTTCCACGTCCATATTTCTTTTTAATACTTTTCAAGTATCTCTCGGTTTTGTTGTTTATATTTTTGCCTTCCATAGATGCTTCTTTTTCCAAACAGATCAAGGTGATGCTATTTTTTTTTGTTGTGAAATGTTCCATATCTGGATGCCTTTGCCTGTATTTCTCTTTGAATATCTTTGGGGCTGCCTTTTGTGTTTAGATTAATTTGGCTTTTGACTTTGTATAAATATAACACCATATGAAATCTCTTTCCCATGTTCATATTTCTTTTTTATACTTTTCAAAAATCTCTATGTTTGCACTTCCTCAGATGCTTCTTTTTCCAAACAGATCAAAGTTTCTTGGTCTATGTAATGTTTTTCACAAATCTGTTGTATTAATGAACACAAATTTTTATTTGAAGCTTCTGACAGTATTTCTTGTGGACGTATTTTTCTTTCCTCTAATTTCTCTTAATCTTTTTGTATACCTTGTGTCTGGAAATTCTGCGCTTTTTGCATAATAGTAAGCTATTATGATACCTAGCCGAGTGAGTTTGTCAATGATGTCTTAAGCAAATGGAGATTTTCTCCCTGGGCCTCTGCTGAAAATGGGTATTAACCAGTCAGACTTTTCTGGTAAACAAAGACAAATAACTACCTACATTTTAATTTTTACAGTAGGCCATAATATACAGAGGTGCAGAATATGGACATGGTGCACATACACATAACGTGTCACTGGATAGCCACACTCCTAATAAAATATTAAAAGAAAATGTTTTATGCCTGTTCCAGTAGACTGAAAGTAGAGTACATTTGGGAAGAGGATTACACAGAATAAATGCATCCATGAAAGAAAAAACTGTTTAGACTTCCTTCTTCTTGACCTTAGTGTTACTCTGTGTTTCATAGTGTTTATGAAAGCTCTTCTTACTTTGAAGTGAGAAAATGCAAGGTAGTCCAAGGCATCTTCTAAGCTGCTCTGGTCCTCTGTCCTCCAACTCCCATAGGATTGTCGAAAATGGTAAGCTGCCTCCTCCAGCCACATTAATGAGTGGTAATAATCCTGCATATCGTAGGCCGTCTGAAAAAGAAAATCACTGCGCTTAACTTAGCAAGTCCATTTCATTTTATACAACTCTGTTGTGTACAAACATTCATATCAATGAATGGCAGTAATTCTCAGTATCATAGGCTGTGTGAAAATAACACTGCTGTGATAGTAAGCATAGCTAATTCTGCACGACTCTATCATCAATGAACTACCACATTAATTAGTAGTAATAATGCTGATTACCACAGGCTGTCTGCAAAAGAAAAAAACTTGCAGTGAATTCTACAATATTTGGTCATCTCTGTACACAACTGTAAAACTCAGAAATATGGTTAAACAGATGCAAGGTGGTTTCATTTCCTAGGGAAAAAAGTAACTCATAGCTACATTGACCCTAAAAATGGTAATCATCATATGATTTTGTTTTGACTGTACTAGATTCTTTATGGAGCTGCATCATAGGTAGTAATTATAATGTTAACTTTTTAACAATGTATGCATTTCTTAAACAGGTAGACCTCACTTGGTAGCAATGCCTGTTGCCAGTAAGTGATCTAGAAGCAAAGTGATTACTAAATAACTTGTTCAAAGTCACATGGCATGCAAATGGAAACTAAGAGACTCAAACCCAAAATGACAGAGTGAAGCTTGTTGTCATTTCATTGCTTTAATGTAAGCAGAACAGCAGTAGAAAATTAAGAATTTATTGAAGGCAAAAATTATGGAGCTCTAATATCCTTTAATTTTTCACAATATGAAAATTATCTGAGTCAACAAATATTTATAATTAGATAAATACTGGTTTGAAGCATTCTTGTAAATGATAATGTTGATGTAATGAGTAGCCAGTTTGCCAAGGTCTAAAGCAACTAAAGGTCTAATGGCAGAGTATGCAATGCCTACTAATGAAATGCCTTATTACACAATCAGTCTGTTTTACATAAATTTGCATTTAAGTTTCACTGAGCAAGTGATAAATCTGTCTGTGCAGTTTGTATCTTGAAATCATGTCTAGTTTAGTTTATTTATTTAGTTTGTTTGTCAAAGACCAGCTTGCTGAAGTCTTGTCATTCAGTTCTAGCTGACTGAATGGAATCTGCAGGTGTTTTGTGAAGGGCTTTGCTACCACACATGTGCTGGCCCCTGAAAAACCCTCTATACTATAACTATCAAATGTCATAAAACCCTGGGGTAAGTTATAATATAATGTGATCAAAATTCCTTTTAAGTTAGCTGGTCTAGACTGACCAGTACATGAAGAACTGTAGTAACAGACTGGCTGGTTATTGCTATGACCCACACATGTAACATTTTCTCTTTTTCTCTGTACTGTACAGTCTTTTAAGCACCATTTTACATAATCTTTTCTTGTTTAAGTAACTGTTTTTCAGAAATACACCTTTCAACATTTTGTTAAAGCCAGAGATTTGGAATTGGAAAGGACATATATTAGTTGTGGGGGATCCAGATTTTGCTACTGCCAGAGATTTGGAATGAGAAAGGCCATATATTAGCTGGGGGATC
Source organism: Protopterus annectens (assembly GCF_019279795.1). NCBI lineage: Eukaryota > Metazoa > Chordata > Ceratodontiformes > Protopteridae > Protopterus > Protopterus annectens. Next base: position 753,766,612 of record NC_056736.1, read on the forward strand.
CACTCCTGACATTTTGAGGTACAGCTACTGCCCTGTGCTCCTAAATCAGTGATGTGATACAATGGATAACTACAGAATGGTGAGTGACAGCATGCAACATGTGGACAGCATGCAACACGTGGGCAGCATGCAACACGTGGGCAGCATGCAACACGTAGACAGCATGCAACACAAAGACAGCATCCAACATGTGGATAGCATGCAACACATGGACAGCATGCAACATGTGCACAGCATGCAACACATGGACAGCATGCAACATGTGCACAGCATGCAACACAAAGACAGCATCCAACATGTGGACAGCATGCAACACATGGACAGCATGCAACACGTAGACAGCATGCAACACAAAGACAGCATCCAACATGTGGATAGCATGCAACACAAAGACAGCATCCAACATGTGGACAGCATGCAACACATGGACAGCATGCAACATGTGCACAGCATGCAACACAAAGACAGCATCCAACATGTGGACAGCATGCAACACATGGACAGCATGCAACACGTAGACAGCATGCAACACAAAGACAGCATCCAACATGTGGACAGCATGCAACACAAAGACAGCATCCAACATGTGGACAGCATGCAACACATGGACAGCATGCAACATGTGCACAGCATGCAACACATGGACAGCATGCAACATGTGCACAGCATGCAACACATGGACAGCATGCAACATGTGCACAGCATGCAACACATGGACAGCATGCAACATGTGCACAGCATGCAACACATGGACAGCATGCAACATGTGCACAGCATGCAACATGTGGCTCATACTGTCAGTTAACTAACTGGCACTTGGAGGTTTGAACTAATATTTCCTTTTATACTCTAAAATTACTGAAACATTTATCATGTTCTAACTGCCTCTGGCACGTACTTCTGATGGATTTATATGTTTTCTTTCTTTATATAGTATTTGTGCATGTTACTTAGCAAATTACTGCTTTTTCATATGTGTGGAGCAGTGTCCGACTGATTGTTTTGCATACTTGCAAGTATTAGGAAAGAAAATAAGCTGGGTCCATTGAAAAGCCTGAGGCTTAAATCACGACAATACTATGTAACCTCCAAGTGCTCCTCTCAGAAAAGTGAATGACAACAAACTGATCTGCCAAAGTTACCAACGCATTACAGTGAGAACAACGGAATATTCTGATTATGGGTGTGGTGAGCATGTTTTGTGTTTTTAATTTTTTTTTCATTTATTAACAGGGAAAACCAACTGGACACAAGTGTCCCTTTTCAGGGATGCCTTTTAAGCACTGTCTGGTAAAATGACCTCCTCAGAGTCATACAGCAAGCAAATGGAGGTGGAAGGCATCGAACTCTGTAATTTTACAACAGTTTTACAAATTGTCGTATAACTTAACACTTGTTTGTAACACAGAAAGGTTATCTGTCTCTCTAGCACATTTCAACTTCCCCTTGCATGCCCCTTTTTCTGTTTTATCACTGCTCATCTCCGATTTTCATGATGACTTACTTGGTCTTCTAGTTCATCGCGCTTGGACACCCAATTCCACGTGGCCGTTATTATTTAAAAATGACTTTCGAATGTACAAAACCTTCAGTACTGAAACTGCACCCTTCCTCCTTTGCCTCTCTTTCTTTTTCAGCTATTTGTCATTGTATCAACATCTGAGTATTGTGGACCCATATCACACTGCCCCTTTCCCCTCACATCCTCAGATGAAAATATGTTTACACTCTCCATCCTCTCTGAATACCAGCTGTCGTCTGTTCCCTTTATTACTCTTGTACTCTGCTGTCCATCCTCTCTGAATACTCACTGTCTGTTCCCTTTATTACTCTTGTACTCTACTGTCCATCCTCTCTGAATACTCACTGTCTGTTCCCTTTATTACTCTTGTATTCTTCCTCTACACAATTGAGCTCATTCTTGCAATGGGGACGTTTACAGAAAAAGGAATATTTTACTGTACTCTCACCACTTAACAGTATAATATAAACTTGGCAAGAACAAATATATTTCTGATACCCCAAGTAGAGCATTTGTTTCAGCGTTATTTAGAAGTGATAGGGACTGTATCTGTGTTCCGACTACTTATGTTCATAAATGCAAACTGGCATAACTCTCTCACCATGAATGGATGGTCAGACAAAAGGTCATCACTTCCTCAGACCTTTGGATTTGCATTCCATATGTTGACAAACTATCAGCTGTTTTATGACTAGTGTTTAAGTCTGATTACATCATGATTTCTAATCTGATGAGACAAGAGCTGCTAAATAAAATCCACAAATTGCATCTGGGCATCACAAAGTATAAAGAAAGGGCAGGAGGTATGTTATTTTGGTGAAAATTGCTACAGCAAGTTGAAACATTAGTGCAAAGCTGTGGGATGTATGCCAAAGTCAGAAAACAAAACAGAGAAGGAGACACAAGTCCAGGTGAAGGGTCATGGTATGGTACTGTAGGACTACCATGGAGTATTGTAGGACTGCCATGGAGTATTGTAGGACTACCATGGAATATTGTAGGACTGCCATGGAGTATTGTAGGACTACCATGGAGTATTGTAGGACTGCCATGGAGTATTGTAGGACTACCATGGAGTATTGTAGGACTGCCATGGAGTATTGTAGGAACAGATCTTTTCTAACATAATAATCAGTATTAAGTATCTTCTGTGAGTTACTATTCAGAATACTCAAAAATCTGAAAGACACTTTAAGCACTGTAGTGATTACTGTACTTAAAAACATATTCTCTCATCATGGCATACCAAAAGAAATGATTTTCGATAATGAGTTGCAATTTATCAGTACAGAGTCATACTTTTTCACAAAAATTGGAAATTCAGACATGTACAATTGATGGACATGTTTAACAAAAATGTTAAGCTGATAATAGATTTCTGGACATACCATCATAACCATTCCATTGACAGTAAAAGCTGATGCAATAACATTACAGAACAGTCCCACCTTCCACAAACAGTGGCACACAAGCTGATACAATAACATCACAGAGTAGTCATACCTGCCACAAATAGTGGCACACAAACTGATGCAGAACATGGATGGAACAGAAGTGAATTCTCTATGCAGCCCTGCAGGTAGAAATGGCATCAGCCTTAGCTCATGAAGGTGCATAGAGTTGCACAGTATAATACAACATGTTGCCACCGTCAATCACACACAGAAACATCTATCTTGGCTTCCCTCATGGAGATGTTACAGCTCACCCATATTTCTTGCATGTACATGTCCAGAAAATTACATATATAAGGGGGCTGTAGTTATGGTGTTGGGCTCTGGTAGCTGTACGGCATCTGCCTGACAAGTCCAGTGGGCACCCTCTGTGGGTACCACTCTTTTGCTTCTGTGCCTGGTATTTTCAAGGGGACCCCTGCATAGCTCCAGTGATAGGATGTCCATTTACTGAAATAAACGGGTCTATGTCATATAATTAAACTTCCAAAATTTCAAACACCATATTTTCAAACTTGGAAGTTCGAAATGTGACAACATCGAAACCTCAGAACAGCGAATTTTTTCCAGGGAAAAGATTTGCTATTCCGAAAAACACACACACAACACAAGCACACCAAAAACCTAATAAACCTACACTAAACCTTACATACACAACTATCTGTGCACTAACCTTAACCCAAACCCTAACCCTAAGGTCCATCACTATTGCACACTTACCTTACCCGCACGCTAACCCTAAAGTCCGTCACTTTCACACGCTTACCTTACCCGCACCCTAATCCTAAAGTCCGTCACTATCACACACTTACCTTATCCACACCCTAACCCTAAAGTCCGTCACTACTGCACACTTAGCTTACCCGCACTCTAACCCCAATGTCCATCACACTTACCGTACTCACACCCTAACCCCGACGTCCGTCACACTCGCACACTTACCTTACCCGCACCCTAACACCAACATCCGTCACACTCACACACTTACCTTAACCTGATTCATAACTTTCGCACCACAGTGAAGAAAATGTCGAAGCCACAGAAACAGACAACTGAAT